>NC_053028.1:224877052-224954449 GCF_003073215.2 Triticum urartu
ATATATATATGTATTGACCCCCTTCTTCAAATTAGATGTTTCGGAAGCGGGATGAACTCCTAGCACCAGCTCGCATGCGATCAATTCAAGAGGAATTGGCGGCATTCTTTCTTGACCACGTGATCCCTGAAGACGGAGAATTCTATGTGGACCCTGAGTCCGTATGATTATATTTGTAAGAGATAATTATTGTATATATGTAGCCGGTAGTGTCAGATAGATATACGAGAACTTGTTGTTCGACCAATCTCTCGGAGAAGGAGAGGTGGTCGATATCACTTCTCTCTGTATATATGCATATATGTTCATGACGATCTTCTGTTTCCTTTGTTTGCTTACTAGCTAGCTAGCGTGTCTAGTCCTCTCTATATACGTATGTATAGTACGTAGCGTCGACCAAGCACGGACATAAGAGAGGACACTTCTCTCTATTAATTATAACTAGCTAACACAATATATGAAACACCTAAATTAACCCCGCAAAACCCCCAACCCCCCCCCTTTCAAAAAAAAAACAAAAACCCCAGCCACAGAAGTGCTGACGCGTGGATGCCTATTGGTCCCGGTTGGTGCCACCAACCGGGACCAAAGGGTCTCCTGACTGGGCTCTGCGCACTGCCCACGTGGAGGGCCTTTAGTCCCGGTTCTGGATTGAACCGGGACTAAAGGGGGGAGGTATTAGTACCGACACTTTAGTCCCGGTTCCGGAACCGGGACTAAAGGCCCTTACGAACCGGGACTATAGGCCCTTTTTCTACCAGTGATTATCTACTATTTTAGACCATATTGGGCATTATTTTCCACTTTTATATTATTTTTGGGACTAACCTATTAACCGGAGGCCCAGCCCAGAATTGTTGTTTTTTGCCTATTTCAGAGTTTCGAAGAAACAGAATATCAACCGGAGTCCAAATGGAATAAAACCTTCGGGAATGTGATTTTCTCACCGAATATGACCCAGGAGACTTGGACCCTACGCCAAGGAAGCTTCGAGGTGGGCACGAGGTAGGGGGCGCGCCCCCCACCCTCATGGGGCCCACGAAGCTCCACCGACGTACTTCTTCCTCCTATATATACCTAGCTACGTACCACCAAATGATCAGATACGGAGCCAAAAACCTAATTCCACCGCCGCAACCTTCTATACCCACAAGATCCCATCTTGGGGCCTGTTCCGGAGCTCCGCCGGAGAGGGCATCCACCACGGAGGGCTTCTACATCATCATAGCCCCTCCGATGAAGTGTGAGTAGTTTACCTTAGACCTTCGGGTCCATAGTTAGTAGCTAGATGGCTTATTCTCTCTTTTTGGATCTCAATACAATGTTCTCTCCCTCTCTCATGGAGATCTATTCGATGTAATCTTCTTTTTGCGGTGTGTTTGTTGAGATCAATGAATTGTGGGTTTATGATCAAGATTATCTATGAACAATATTTGAATCTTCTCTCAATTATTTTATGTATGATTGGTTATCTTTGCAAGTCTCTTCGAATTATCAGTTTGGTTTGGCCTACTAGATTGGTTTTTCTTGAAATGGGAGAAGTGCTTAGCTTTGGGTTCAATCTTGCGGTGTCCTTTCCCAGTGACAGTAGGGGCAGCAAGGCATGTATTGTATTGTTGCCATCGAGGATAACAAGATGGGGTTTTTATCATATTGCATGAATTTATCCCTCTACATCATGTCATCTTGCTTAAGGCGTTACTCTGTTTTCTTGAACTTAATACTCTAGATGCATGCTGGATAGCGGTCGATGAGTGGAGTAATAGTAGTAGATGCAGGCAGGAGTCGGTCTACTTGTCTCGGACGTGATGCCTATATACATGATCATACCTAGATATTCCCATAACTATGCTCAATTCTGTCAATTGCTCAACAGTAATTCGTTCACCCACCGTAGAATATTTATGCTCTTGAGAGAAGCCACTAGTGAAATCTATGGCCCCCGGGTCTATCTCCATCATATTAATCTTCCATCACTTTAATATTGCTGTGCTTTTTACTTTGCCTTTTATTTTACTTTGCATCTTTCTACCAAAAATACCAAAAATATTATCTATCATCTCTATCAGATCTCACTCTCGTAAGTGACCGTGAAGGGATTGACAACCCCTATTCGCGTTGGTTGCGAGGAGTTATTTGCTTTGTGTAGGTACGAGGGCCTCGCGCATAGCCTCCTACTGGATTAATACCTTGGTTCTCAAAAACTGAGGGAAATACTTGCGCTACTTTACTGCATCATCCTTTCCTCTTCGGGGAAATCCAACGCAGTGCTCAAGAGGTAGCAAGAAGAATTTCTGGCGCCGTTGCCGGGGAGTCTACGCAAAAGTCAACATACCAAGTACCCATCACAATCCCTTATCTCTCGCATTACATTATTTGCCATTTGCCTCTCGTTTTCCTCTCCCCCACTTCACCCTTGCTGTTTTATTCGCCCTCTTTTTTCCGTTTACCTTTTTCTCGCTTTCTTGTCGTCATGGCTAGTCTTATATCTTCTCCGTTGTCTCCCAAGAATGAAGTTCTAAATTTTAAACAAAGGGAGGGAGAAAATCTAAAAGACGCTTGGTATAGAATTTGCAATGCTCAAAATAGATCTACCAGGAAGCAATCTACTTCAGTTCTTCTCCGCAATTTTTATGTAGGTGCTAATCCTTGGTATAGATATATCCTCGATACCATTACTGGAGGGAATTTCTTGGGTAGCCATACTTTTGATTCTTATAATGCTATGATAGATTTATTTGGTTCACCACCTCTTTTGGTTAATGGAACTATGTTAACTTTGGAGCATGTAATGCAAAGACTTGAAATTATTGAAAATAAAGTTGCTACCGTTGAGTTAATTGAAAATCTAGATAGAAAGATCCACAATCAAATTACCCAATATGGATCTAAGGTAGGAGTAAATTTGAAAAATATTAAGGAGAAGGAACCAATAGTTAATGAAATAATAAATCAAGATTCCACTAGAATCGATAAACTTGAGGGTATCATTACCAACTTGGGAACCGCCTTCTCTTCTGTTAAGAGTACTCCAAGTCCTTCTAATAAAGTTGCTAAGCTTATGTATGTTCCTAAAAATAAGGGTGAATCCTCAAGTAAGGAAACTGCGGATCTTAAATCTATAAGTATTCATCCCAATCTTTTTGTTATCATTAAGGAACCATTTGCTACGAAAGAATTTTTCGATCTTGTGCCTAAAAGTTTGATAATTACTAGAAAGAAAGAAATTTCTAAGGAAGGTAGATGTCTCATTGAAGAATTGCCTACCAAAGATGGCAACACCTAGATCTATCCTTGCTTTTATGCCTAGCTAGGGGCGTTAAACGATAGCGCTCGTTGGGAGGCAACCCAATTTTATTTTTAGTTTTTTCTTTTGCTTCTGTTTAGGAATAAATCTTAGATCTAGCCTCTGGTTAGATGTGTTTTTATGTTTTAATTAGTGTTTGTGCCAAGTTAAACCTATAGGATCTTCTTGGAGGATAGTTATTTGATCTTCCTGTAATTTCCAGAAACTTTCTGTTCACGAAAACAATTGTTAAAAATCATCAGAACGTGATAAAATAGTGATTCCAATTGCTGATTATCAATAAACAAATTTCCTAGGCCTTCCTATTTTGGTTGAATTTTTGGAGTTCCAGAAGTTTGCGTTAGTTACAGATTACTACAGATTTTTCTGTTTTTGACAGATTCTGTTTTTCATGTGTTGTTTGCTTATTTTGATGAATCTATGGCTAGTAAAATAGTTTATAAACCATAGAGAAGTTGGAATACATTAGGTTTAACACCAATATAAATAAAGAATGAGTTAATTACAGTACCTTGAAGTGGTCTTTTGTTTTGTTTCGCTAACGGAGCTCACGAGATTTCTGTTGAGTTCTGTGTTGTGAAGTTTTCAAGTTTTGTGTGAAATCTTTTGATGGATTATGGAACAAGGAGTGGTAAGAGCCTAATCTTGGGGATGCCCATGGCACCCCCAAGATAATCTAAGGACACCAAAAAGTCAAAGCTTGGGGATGCCCCGGAAGGCATCCCCTCTTTCGTCTACTTCCATCGGTAACTTTACTTGGAGCTATATTTTTATTCACCACATGATATGTGTTTTGCTTGGAGCGTCTTGTATGATTTGAGTCTTTGATTTTTAGTTTACCACAATCATCCTTGCTATACACACCTTTTGAGAGAGCCATACATGAATTGGAATTTGATAGAATAATCTATGTGCTTCACTTATATCATTTGAGCCATATAGTTTTGCTCTAGTGCTTCACTTATATCTTTTAGAGCACGGTGGTGGATTTGTTTTATAGAAACTATTGATCTCTCATGCTTCACTTAGATTATTTTGAGAGTCTTAAATAGCATGGTAATTTGCTTAATAATTTTAATATGCTTGGTATTCAAGATTTGTAAAACTTTCTTTGTAGTGCGTTGAATACTAAGAAAAGTTTGATGCTTGATAATTGTTCTGAGATATGGAGGTGATAATGTCAAAGTCGTGCTAGTTGAGTAGTTGTGAATTTGAGAAATGCTTGTGTTGAAGTTTTCAAGTCCCGTAGCATGCACGTATGGTAAACGTTATGTAACAAATTTGAAACATGAGGTGTTCTTTGATTGTCTTCCTTATGAGTGGCGGTCGGGGACGAGCGATGGTCTTTTCCTACCAATCTATCCCCCTAGGAGCATGCGCGTAGTTCTTTGGTTTTTTATGGCTTGTAGATTTTTGCAATAAGTATGTGAGTTCTTTATGACTAATGTTGAGTCCATGGATTATATGCACTCTCACCCTTCCATCATTGTTAGCCTCTTCGGTACCGTGCATTGCCCTTTCTCACATTGAGAGTTGGTGCAAACTTTGCCGGTGCATCCAAACCCCGTGATATGATACGCTCTTTCACACATAAACCTCCTTATATCTTCCTCAAAATAACCACCATACCTACCTATTATGGCAGTTCCATAGCCATTCCGAGATATATTGCCATGCAACTTTCCACCATTCCGTTTATCATGACACATTCATTATTGTCATATTGCTTAGCATAATCATGTAGTTGACATAGTATTTGTGGCAAAGCCACCGTTTATAATTCTTTCATACATGTCACTCTTGATTCATTGCATATCCCGGTACACCGCCGGAGGCATTCATATAGATTCATACTTTGTTCTAGTATCGAGTTGTAATCATTGAGTTGTAAATAAATAGAAGTGTGATGATCATCATTTTCTAGAGCATTGTCCCATGTGAGGTTATAAAAATAAAAGAGGCCAAAAGAAGCCCAAATAAAAAAAGAGGCCAAAGAAGCCCACCAAAAAAATTAAAAATGAGAGAAAAAGAGAGAAGGGACAATGCTACTATCCTTTGCCACACTTGTGCTTCAAAGTAGCACCATAATCTTCATGATAGAGAGTCTCTTGTTTTCTCACTTTCATATACTAGTGGGAATTTTTCATTATAGAACTTGGCTTGTATATTCCAACAATGGGCCTCCTCAAGTGCCCTAGGTCTTCGTGAGCAAGCAAGTTGGATGCACACCCACTTAGTTTCTTTTGTCGAGCTTTCATACATTTTTAGCTCTAGTGCATCCGTTGCATGGCAATCCCTACTCCTTGCACTAACATCAATCGATGGGCATCTCCATAGCCCATTGATTAGCCTCCTTGATGTGAGACCTTCTCCTTTTTTGTCTTCTCCACATAACCCCCATCATCATATTCTATTCCACCCATAGTGCTATGTCCATGGCTCACGCTCATATATTGCATGAAGGTTTATAAGTTTGAGATTACTAAAGTATGAAACAATTGCTTGGCTTTTCATCAGGGTTGTGCATGATGAGAGCATTCTTGTGTGACGAAAATGGAGCATGACTAAACTATATGATTTTGTAGGGATGAACTTTCTTTGGCCATGTTATTTTGAGAGGACATAAATGCTTAGTTAGTATGCTTGAAGTATTATTATTTTTATCTCAATATGAACTTTTATCTTGAATCTTTCGGATCTGAATATTCATACCACAATTAAGAAGAATTACATTGAAATTATGCCAAGTAGCACTCTGCATCAAAAATTCTTTCTTTTATCATTTACCTACTCGAGGACGAGCAGGAATTAAGCTTGGGGATGCCTGATACGTCTCCAACGTATCTGTAATTTTTGATTGCTCCATGCTATATTATCTACTGTTTTAGACCATATTGGGCATTATTTTCCACTTTTATATTATTTTTGGGACTAACCTATTAACCGGAGGCCCAGCCCAGAATTGTTGTTTTTTGCCTATTTCAGAGTTTCGAAGAAACGGAATATCAAACGGAGTCCAAACGGAATAAAACCTTCAGGAATGTGATTTTCTCACCGAATATGACCCAGGAGACTTGAACCCTACGCCAAGGAAGCTTCGAGGTGGGCACGAGGTAGGGGGGCGCCCCCCACCCTCGTGGGGCCCACGAAGCTCCACCGACGTACTTCTTCCTCCTATATATACCTAGCTACGTACCCCCAAATGATCAAATACGGAGCCAAAAACCTAATTCCACCGCCGCAACCTTCTGTACCCACGAGATCCCATCTTGGGGCCTGTTCCGGAGCTCCGCCGGAGAGGGCATCCACCACGGAGGGCTTCTACATCATCATAGCCCCTCTGATGAAGTGTGAGTAGTTTACCTCAGACCTTCGGGTCCATAGTTAGTAGCTGGATGGCTTATTCTCTCTTTTTGGATCTCAATACAATGTTCTCTCCCTCTCTCATGGAGATCTATTCGATGTAATCTTCTTTTTGCGGTGTGTTTGTTGAGATCGATGAATTGTGGGTTTATGATCAAGATTATCTATGAACAATATTTGAATATTCTCTGAATTCTTTTATGTATGATTGGTTATCTTTGCAAGCCTCTTCGAATTATCAGTTTGGTTTGGCCTACTAGATTGGTTTTTCTTGCAATGGGACAAGTGCTTAGCTTTGGGTTCAACCTTGCGGTGTCCTTTCCCAGTGATAGTAGGGGCAGCAAGGCACGTATTGTATTGTTGCCATCGAGGATAACAAGATGGGGTTTTTATCATATTGCATGAATTTATCCCTCTACATCATGTCATCTTGCTTAAGGCGTTACTCTGTTTTCTTGAACTTAATACTCTAGATGCATGCTGGATAGCGGTCGATAAGTGGTGTAATAGTAGTAGATGCAGGCAGGAGTCGGTCTACTTGTCTCGGACGTGATGCCTATATACATGATCATACCTAGATATTCTCATAACTATGCTCAATTCTGTCAATTGCTCAACAGTAATTTGTTCACCCACCGTAGAATATTTATGCTCTTGAGAGAAGCCACTAGTGAAATCTATGGGCCCCGGGTCTATCTCCATCATATTAATCTTCCATCACTTTAATATTGCTTTGCTTTTTACTTTGCCTTTTATTTTACTTTGCATCTTTATACCAAAAATACCAAAAATATTATCTATCATCTCTATCAGATCTCACTCTCGTAAGTGACCGTGAAGGGATTGACAACCCCTATTCGCATTGGTTGCGAGGAGTTATTTGCTTTGTGTAGGTACGAGGGCCTCGCGCGTAGCCTCCTACTGGATTGATACCTTGGTTCTCAAAAACTGAGGGGAAATACTTATGCTACTTTACAGCATCATCCTTTCCTCTTCGGGGAAATCCAATGCAGTGCTCAAGACGTAGCAGCCCCCCAGCGCGTCGGGTTCGGCCTGGGTCCGCCGTTGCCAATTTCGGCCCGAGCCGGCGAAAAAAGGGCCTTTGGGGGCGCGACTGGGCCGATTTTTCAGCGCTGGCGGTGTAAGTGCATCTAGTGCCACCCCTAGTTGGTTTTGGAGTATTGACGACAAACCTAGTTGAGGGACTAATGTGTTTGTGAGAATTGCAGGATAACACAGGTAAAAGTCCCTCATTGATTCGGTTTTCCTACCAGAGATGACCCATAAAAATGTATGAAGACATTGAAGTCAAAGGTGGTATGTGAAGACATTCACATTGAAGACTATGACAAGAGAAGACATCGCGTGAAGACTATGGAGCGCAAAGACTTAGTAGTTTCGTCGTTCTGTGTTTTTCTTTGTTGAAGTCATAGGAACCACCGTACTGTTAAGTGGGGTCCAAGAGAACTAGTCAGAATGACTGAAGTGATGCTTAACCAAAATCCTATGTCTTCGAGTGAAGACTATGAGAGCAAATCTTGTCCAGAGTTGGATAAGTCAACTTTGCTTGTAGCCCAAGTAAAGTTGCCGTGTGTGTTTGAAATCTGACCGTTGGAACACGTGTCAGTTCCTTAGTGACCCAGGGTCATTTCGGACAAATCAGGTCGGGTTGCCTAGTGGCTATAAATAGCCCACCCCCTACAACCATAAACGGTTGGCTGCTCAGAGTTAGAGTACGGCTTTTGTCGTTTGAGAGCAACCCACCTCGAAGCCTTTGAGAGAGAATTCCTTGCAAGGATAAAGCCCTAAACACCCAGAGCCAAAGAGTGTTAGGCATCACTTAAGTCTTCCTGTCTGTGTGATCTGAAGACTTATTACACTTGAGGACTGTGAATCCTCCATCCGGTTAGGCGTCGCGTTCTAAGCATCCAAGAGTCATTGTGGATCACCGGTGAACGAAGTCTGTGAAGGTTTGGAAGTCTACCTTGAAGACTTACCAGAGTGATTGGGCGAGGACTGGGTGTCCTTAGCTCAAGGGGAATAAGGTGAAGACGAGGTCTTCTGAGTTGAACCTCAGCCTCCCTAACCAGACGTACAGTTGTCACAACAACTGGAACTGGTCCAACAAATCATTGTCTTCAACGAGTCACTGGTTTCATCCTTCCCTTCCCTTTACTTACTGTTGGTCCTTGTGAAGTCATTATATGATTGCATCACCATTTGGCTTCACTGAGTGATTACTTGTTCTGATTGGCTTCACAATATCTTCCTACCTGATCCTTACTGACTAGCTCTATTAGTCATTGTGCTTTCACTTCTTTGAATACTTGACTATGGTTTGCCTAGTGTAGTCTACCTTCCGCTGCATGGTAATAGGTTTATTTCTATCGTTTGTCTTCAAAACTTACATGTTTTGAAGACTTCCATAAAAATCGCCTATTCACCCCCCCCCTCTAGTCGATCACTAGCACTTTCAATTGGTATCAGAGCAAGGTACTCCCTTGTTCTGTGTGATTCAGTTTAACCACTTGGAGTTTTAGCTATGTTAACTGCAGGGATAATTAAAGTCTCCGCTGCGTGCCCCGTCTTCGATGGAACTGAATATCCCTACTAGAAGAATAAGATGCGCATGCATATTGAAGCCATTGATGTCGACCTATGGTATGTCGTCAAGAACGGCGTTCCCAAGGCTGGAGAAGGTGTCACTGCTGCTGATGTCAAGAAGTTCGTTCAACTGGACTCTACTGCGAAGAATATCATCTGTGGTCATCTGACCAAAGGACAGTATGGCCGCGTGAGTGCTTTGGAAACATCTAAGCTAGTCCGGGACTGGCTCTCCAACGTCAACGAAGGAGTCTCAACCCAGAGATATCAGAGAATCAGTTTCCTTCGCAACCTCTTCAACCGCTTCAAGAGAAATGACAATGAGAATGTCCAGCTCACATTTGATCAACTCACTAACATCACAAATGAGCTTCAAGCCCTCGGCGCCACTGAGATCACCAAGCATGAAGTCGTCAAGACACTCCTAAGATACTTGACAGTTCGTTTGACACCCTAGCCCTGATGATTCAAGAACGTCCTGATTTCAAGACACTCGATCCGTCTGACATACTTGAGAGGCTCAACACACACGAATTTCAGCTTTCTGAGAAAAGAGACATCTACGGTCCCAACTATGGGCGAACTCGTGCCTTGAAGGCAAAAGCTGTCTCCTCATCTGAAGAAGAATCTGATAGCAGTTCTGATGATCCTGAAGACATTGGAAAGGAGCTTGCTATGCTTGTGAAGAAGTTCCAAAAATTCACCAAGAAGAAAGGCTTCAGAAAGTCTTCACGATCAAGCTCAAGGAATGATGAAGCTTCTGCTCATGACTACAAGAAGAGAACATGTCACAAGTGCAAGAAACCTGGCCACTACATCTCTGAGTGTCCACAGTGGGACAATGAGAACAAGAAGAAGAAGAAGAAGAAGAGCAAGGAGTATGACTCTGACGACAAGAATAAGAAGAAGAAATACTCAAAGTCTTCTTCCAAGTCTTCCTCAAGGTCTTCATCACACAAGAAGAGCTCATCTGGCAAGGCACGTGTGTTTGTTGGCAAGGAAATGGATTCTGAGGAGGAGTCTGCTTCTGAGGAGGCGGAGGTGGACTCTGAGGAGGAGTCCGATTCTGGCGTTGCGAGTCTGGCTACAGCATAAGTTGCCAAGTCCATCTTCAACATTGAAGACAATGACTTCATCACCGACACCGATGCAAATGACAAGGACTACTTCGCTCCTTCCTACTGCTTCATGGCACGCGGTGCCAAGGTAAACACACGCACTACTCACTATCAAACATCTAGTGACGATGACTCTGATTATGGTTCCAAACCCAGCTACAAAACACTTGCTAAAATTGCAACTGAACAACAGAAAGCTATGGAACACATTCAAAAACTGTTAGACAAAAGCGATGATCTATTAGACGCTGAAATGACTCGATCTCAGTCCTTAATTGAAGACATAAAAAATATTCACGTTAAGTATGAGGAACTTGAAAGTCGTCATGAAACGCTCTCAACAACTCATGAAAGGCTTTCCTATGATTATCTTCAAAGGAAGCAAGATCTTGAGAAATTGAGAGCGGCTCATGAAGATCTTCAAAAGGAAAACGAGTCACTTCGCGCCGAACAGATCAGTTCATCTCAGGAAGGATTTGAACCACCATGTCTTAAATGCATTGAGCGTGATAACGCTACTTCTGTTGCTGAATGTTCTACTGCTGCTACTATTGCAATATCTTCAACTGTTGATGTGGTAACTAACCCCTCTACTGAGGATACCACTGCTATTGCTGATGAGAATGCTAGGTTGAAGACACTGCTTGAAACAAGGATGTACAAAAGTCTCAAAGGGCATCAGACACTATGTGATGTCCTCAAAAGGCAGATCCTGAACCGAAACCCTAGGAAAGAGGGTGTTGGGTTCGAAAGGAAAATGAATGCTGATGGCTCTTACTGGAAACCTGAGCAGTACCCCAAAACCACATGGGTTGCTGCAAAGGAATCTTCAGCGGATCCATCCACCCTATCTGGCTTCACTTGTGCTAATCCCATTGTCGTTGATGAATCCTTTGATGCAAACTATAAACTGTTTAAGAATCAGAATGGTGAAGTGTTTGTCAGGTATATTGGTACTAACTGCAGGAATGGACCGCCTATGAAGAAGATCTGGGTGCCAAAAAGGTGTTTGGAGAATCTTCTTGTGAATGTCATCATGACACCACGGGTGAAGAAGACAAACCCCAGAAGACAGGCTTCATACGGTCCAAAGGCTTCATACAGACAGAGGACTCACCTGAGTCGCACTAACGCAAATGTTTTGCAGGGAAACCATACTCAGGCCTGTGAATATGAGCGCGTTTCATCAAACCGCCATGTTCATAAGACCAAGAACTATTCTGCTTATTCTTATGAGTACTATTGTCCACCTGCAAGACTTTTTGCTAGGGATCCAAAGCCAAAGTTCTCAGATGCTGCACTTAGACTCATTGCTTCGAAGCCACCCTTGAAGATGTGGGTGGCTAAGAAAACTTAACTCTCTTTTGCAGGGAAAGGTCTCCAGCCGAAAACCAAAATCGTCTAACACTATTGCTGGGGACCTTAAACATCTTGTAGGGCGCAAGATCAAATGCCCAAATGGTCTTATTATGTACTTTGTTCCTGAATCACTTGCTACTTGCCATATCAGTCCTAATCTCGATCTAAGCTTTAATAATCCACTGGTTCGTCAAATGTTTTTGCTTCACAATTCTCTTCGTGAAGCCTATCCCCCTAACTGCACTGTAGGGTACGACACCAGCTGCTTCAGGATGGATTATTGATAGTGGGTGTACAAATCACATGACTGGCAAGCGAAGCATTCTCATGGACTCAACTTTACGTCCATCTGACAAAAGTCACATCACATTTGCTGACACTGGTAAAAGCAAGGTATGGGGTCTAGGTAGAGTTGCAATCTCAAAGGATCAACACATGGATAAAGTCATGCTTGTTGAATCCCTTGGTTTCAACTAAATGTTTGTCTCAATGCTTTGCGATTTAAACATGATTGTGATGTTTGGAAAATATCGCTGCCTTGTACTAATGGAATCTGACAAGTCTCTAGTGTTTGAAGGGTATCGGAAAGATGATTTGTACGTGGTAGATTTCTCAGCAGGACCACAACTTGCAGTATGTCTTCTAGCAAAAGCTTCTGAATGCTGGCTCTGGCATCGAAGGATAGGGCATGCTGGCATGAGGAACCTCCACACCCTTGCAAGGAAGAAGCATGTCATAGGAATCGAGGACGTCAAGTTCAAAAAGGATCAGTTATGCGGTACTTGTGAAGCAGGAAAGATGACGAGGGCCAAGCATGCCTCGAAGACAATCATGACAATGTCTCAACCCTTCGAACTGCTCCACATGGATCTTTTCGGTCCCACTCATTACTCAACTCTTACTACTACTGCTTGTCTCTATGGCTTTGTCATTGTTGATGATTATTCAAGATATACTTGGGTGCATATAATCCTCTACAAGACTGGAGTGCAGGATGTCTTCAGACGCTTCGCCAGTCTAGCAATGAACAACTATGGCGCCAAGATAAAGCACATCAGAAGTGACAATGGCATTGAATTCAAGAACACTGGCCTAGATACATATCTTGATACCTTAGGCATCACACATGAATTCTCAGCTCCGTACACGCCACAGCCGAATGGCGTCGTCGAACGCAAGAATAGAACACTTATTGAGATGGCCCGGACGATTCTTGATGAATACAAGAGTCCAAGAAAATTCTGGCCGGAAGCCATTGATACTGCATGTCATATCATCAACTGTGTTTATCTTCACAAGCTTCTGAACAAGACATCCTATGAGCTCCTTACTGGCAAGAAGCCAAATGTCAGTTACTTCAGAGTATTTGGCACTAGGTGCTGGATCAAGGATCCACATCACACTTCAAAATTTGCACCAAAAGCACATGAGGGTTTTATGCTTGGATATGGAAAGGATTCGCACTCCTATAGAGTCTTCAACCTTTTTCACTATAAAGTGGTTGAAACAGTGGATGTGCAGTTTGATGAGACGAACGGCTCACAAAGAGAGCACCTGCCAAATGTGCTAGATGAAGTTCCATCCAGTGAATCAATCAAACTTATGGGAACTGGAGAAATCATACCGTCTGAAGCTCAACCTGAAGAGGAACTTATCATCTCCGCACCTGATCAACCTGAAGACAATGCTCAGCCTGAAGACAATCCCTCTACCGATGACAATGATCAGCAAGAGCAAAATCTTTGTCCTGTACATCCTCGTGTTGCAAATGAAGTACAGATTGAGAGAATAATTGATAGCATCAATGCACCAGGTCCACTCACTCGTTCAAGGGCAACACAGCTAGCAAATTTCTGTGGGCACTTCGCATTCGTCTCAATATCTGAACCCAAGAAAGTTGAAGAAGCCTTCATGGAACCTGAATGGATTCAAGCTATGCAAGAAGAGCTTCAACAGTTTGAGCTGAATAATGTATGGGAACTGGTTAAGCGTCCTGATCCTCGCAAGCACAATATAATAGGCACCAAATGGATATATCGCAACAAGCAAGATGAGCATGGTCAAGTTGTTAGAAACAAAGCTCGTCTCGTTGCTCAAGGGTACACTCAAGTTGAAGGGATTGACTTCGATGAAACATTTGCTCCTGTGGCTAGACTTGAAGCCATACGCATACTGCTGGCCTATGCAAATCACCATAACATACTTCTATATCAAATGGATGTGAAGAGCACTTTTCTCAATGGCGAGATTGAAGAAGAAGTGTATGTTGCACAACCGCCTGGCTTTGAAGATCCAAAACATCCTGACATGGTGTACAAGCTCAACAAGGCACTGTATGGCCTCAAACAAGCCCCTCGGGCTTGGTATGACACACTCAAATACTTCCTGAAGAGCAAAGGCTTCAAATCTGGTTCCCTCGACCCCACTCACTTCACGAAGACATATGATGGTGAACTGTTTGTGTGCCAAATATATGTGGATGACATTATCTTCGGCTGCACCAATCAGAAATACAGTGAAGAGTTTGGATATATGATGCAAGAGCAATATCAGATGTCCATGATGGGTGAGCTGAAGTTCTTCCTTGGTCTTCAAATACGTCAGCAACGCAACGACATCTTCATATCTCAAGAGAAGTACCTCAAAGATTGCTTGAAGAAATTTGGTATGCAAGACTGTAAAAGCTTCATGACGCCAATGCCAGCCAAAGATCATCTGGGTCCCGACGACAATGGTAAAGAGTTCGATCAAAAGGTATTACCGCTCCATGATTGGTTCTTTACTTTATCTATGTGCATCTAGGCTAGATATTATGCTTAGTGTTTGCATGTGTGCTCGATTCCAAGTAGCACCAAAGGAATCGCATCACTTAGCTATGAAGAGAATTCTTCGATATTTGGCTTACACCCCAACACTAGGATTATGGTATCCAAAGGGCTCAGAGTTTGATCTGGTTGGATTCTCAGATGCTGATTATGCTGGTGATAAGGTGGATCGCATGTCTACATCAGGCACATGTCATTTTCTGGGACGATCACTTGTATGTTGGTCTTCAAAGAAGCAGAACTGTGTATCTCTCTCCACTGCTGAATCTTAATACATTGCTGCTAGATCTTACTGCGCTCAGCTTCTGTGGATGAAGCAAACACTCAAAGACTATGGCATTCATCTGAAGCAAGTGCCACTCTACTGCAACAACGAAAGCGCCATCAAGATCGCCAACAACCCAATTCAGCACTTGAAGACAAAGCACATTGAAATTCGTCATCACTTTCTCAGAGATCATGTTGTGAAGGAAGATATTGATATCATACACGTCAACACTGAAGAGCAATTGGCATATATCTTCACCAAGCCCTTGGATGAGAAGAGATTTTGCAAGTTACGATGTGAGCTAAATATCTTGGAATCCTCAAATGTCCTGTGATCAGGCACACATCCTAACACTTATGCATATTGATGACTTAGATGTGCAACACACGAAGTAAAGTATATCTTCAATCAATGAAGACATACATTTTAAGTGTGAATACATTAATGTGGAATTTGACTTCGGAGCGCCACGACAATTGTGCACCGTGTCTGGGTCTAATACTTCCTATACGGTGGGTAACGCCACCACCAAATTCTTCTGTTTGAAGTGTTTTACCCATGGCGTTACATTTGCTATGTCTTCACATTTTGTTTGTCTTCATTCTCAACTTGTCTTCATGATTATCTTCACTATGTTGATTATATATATATACTAGTGTTCTGTCCTCTACAGCATTCACTTATAGCTATGTCTTCTCGTTGAATCTTTTGAACTAAGTGAATGTGATCGGACCCTAACCTCTCTATGCTTTCTATCTCAAACTCTATCTCTCCAAATCATATGAATTCTCTTGAAACTATCGAATGTCTTCTCTGCGTCCTTGTCAGCAGAAGATACAGAGACAAACATTAAGTCCGCTTTCAATGCTAATTCCTTCACCTGAAACCCGGAGAAGTGGGAACGACCACTCGACAATCCAGGCGTGCGTGGGAACGTGGAACAACCTCCGATATGTTGCATGATGGCCACGTGTCCTTTAGATGTGAATTGCCAGGGGCACCTGTGTAATAACACTGTGTCATCCCTGTCCCTATAAATACATGCCTCACCACAATCATTATCCTTTCTTCCACTCTCGCACAAACCCTAGCGCCACCGCTAGCCCTCGACGACGCCGGCGATGAAGCGCTTAGCTGCCGCGACCTCTCCGACGCCGTCTTCACGCCGGCCGCGGACATCGTCTTCTCCACCGTCGTCGTAGGTGTCCTCCGTCGCCAAGTTAGGGCACGGACGATCGAACTGCTCGGCCTCATCTCCATCTACGTCTAGTAGTTCTTCGTGTGGTAAATAAAACTTCCTTTTTACGGCCCCTTTTGATCCTATAGACTCATCACTTTCTACCATAAGAAGTTTCTATTCACACAAGTTGGATCTATTTCATACTGCATCTCAGAATATGCCTAGTATGTTCACTTATGCTTCACAAAGTAGCTAGATTCCTCACTTGTACTGATCTGTGGATTCGTACAAATCTGGAACCAACTCCATATCTATGAGTGAATGTCTTCGCACGTTGAGGTCAATGTCTTCTAAACTAATTTATCTTCAAAATCTTCTGAGAATGCATATGACCTCTTCCACTTCCCTCGCACCTTAATGCTGTCACAGGTACATGTCCATGGGAGAATCCCTTGGTTCTCATAGTCTGCATTCATTTGCAGAATTCTTACAACATCATATAAATTCTCCCGAAGCCAGTTCCTGTTTGTCCAGCAAGCGAAAGCCTTTGAAGCCTTTGAACATGTTGAAGCCATTCAGTTTAAAGTTCATGGCTGCAGAGAAATCAGTAAGGAAGGGTGGCAGAAAACATCGAGGTGAAACATCAAGAGATCTGCCCGATGACCTCTAAGAGTTGTACAAGACAGATCCAGAAGAGGATTACAATCAGCGCAAGACACGAATCCAATGGATTCGATGATATTGGGCAGAATAGTGGTTCAAGTACAGGTTTGTGACCAAGGAATATGCTAAGAAGAATGCCATCAAGCGACCATGGGGAGACATCCTACACAGAAATCTTCAACCCAGGTCCAGAGATGAAGCCATTGAACAAGGCTTCTATCCCTGCATGGTCCGTGGACCACAGCCTGCGGATGCTGACCCATCGTCATTGCTATGGTGTCGTGACGACAATCTGTTCAAGCGCAACTTCCAGTTTGCCCAGAATTCGGCGAAGGAGAACAAGAAGTCATTGGGACTAGACTTCAACCCTGGTCCCTCTGCTCCCCGTGCCGATGGCACCCGCGAAGCTGAACCCAATCTTGTTGGGCCCTTCTACAACCTGGAAGGTCTCATCACTCATATCATGGTTCAAGGGACAGCTGTGAATGAGCCTGCAGATGACGCTGAATCTGATGAAGCGCCTGCACCGCCGAAGCCAAAGAAACTGAAGCAGCCTAAAGCATCAAAGCCTGCCTGAGCACCAAAAATCTCATGGGCGAAGCCACTGGCTACTGCACCTCCTGAAGACAGTGTGCAGTCTGAAGATTTGTCACACATCTCCAAGCCCTCGAAAGTAAAGATGCCTTTGCAACACACCAGCCAAGAACTGACTGCTGCTGCTATTCTGCGCAACGACGCCATTGATCGTCCAGCGATGAAGATCTTGCAGATGACGCTCTTGAGTAACTGATCAAGAGCAAAGAAGAAGTAGAAATCTTCAATGATTTGCCTCTCTTTGATGTGGCAATCATCCACAACTTCATTGATGAGTGGTTTGACACGCCCAACCTCAGCTTTGAAGATCTGCAACTTCCAATTGGCCTCAATGTCGCCTTCCATGGCGCCATTGCTTCAGAGCTAGCTCTAGCTCAACGCATCATTGAACTGAAGCAAAAGATCGACTTTGAGAAAGCTTAGTTCAAGAAGCACAGGGCCAAGCTCAGCGTGCAAGAGGTCAAAAATTTCAAGATCATGCTGCACGAGCTCAAAGAAGCCTTTCTCAAGAAGCGTGAAGAAGCTCAAGGCTCTCGTGAGCGCATGAAGAGCCTGGCTGACAAGTGTGTGCAGGCCTACAATGAGGCTGAGAAGCGCAAGGCCCTTGGTCGTCCTGGCATCGATCCCAAGATGGCCGCAAAGAAGAAGAAGAAGCCAGCTGTGGCCGAACCCGAAGCACCAAGGCAGGAAGCACATCCCATTATCTTCCCCGCCAGCATGACTGGCTCGAAGCCAAAGGTCAGGTCAACCGCTTCAGAACTGAAGAAGACGAGGACTGCAGGGGCTGAAGCGAGAAAGAGGAAACATCCTGAAGCCTCTGCTGCTGCTCCCTCCAAGAAGAAGCGCAAGACCAAGAAGGATCGGGCTGCTCCCACAAAGCCCTTAGTTGTTGAACCTATCTCCATGGTTCGCCCTGCAGCTGAACATCAAGAGCGCCAACTGACTGTCCATGAGCCTGCTTCCACAGAGGCTCATGAAGCTGAAGACATTCCAGCAGCTGATCCCACCACTGTTGAAGACATTGGTCACCATGACAATGTTGAAGATGATGTAGTTCTTCCTCAGATCGAGCACAACTTGGTATCATCGCCTGTGCTTACGCACAGCAAACTCATCAGCATTGGTCGTCCTCTAACGCCAATTGATCAGGCTGCATCATGGCTGATCACCCACAATAACAAGTCACACCACCCCGGAAAGAAGAAGATGATGACTTTGAGGCCCAGCCAACTCTCCAGAGGCGTCGCCAGCATTACGCAGGCTTCGCAAAGGACCAAGGTCTCAAGTCCCTCTTTCAAGCATTCCAGAAGGAGAAGTGCCCCACCAATCTGTTGCACATCAAGTGTTTCCAGATGCCACTCCTACTGTGAATGTCTCCGAGTCTGAGGCTAAAGCTGCTGAAGACATTCTGGCTGCATCAGCCGATGACACACGAGAAGAAGAACGTGTCCCTACTCCCCCCAGTACTGAAGAAGCTGTTCTCGAGGAGAACGTGTCTGTGCCCGATCCTCCATCTCATCAAGTGGAGGTTGAGAATCTTGAGGCTGCCACCACCAACACAAATGAAGCCAATAACGTTGTCATGGCTGAAGCAAATGTGGAGCCTGCACCAACCAATGTGCCAGAAGTCAGTGAAGCCAATGATGCTACTGCTCCTGTTCCTGCGCCTGCTGCTGGTCCTCAGTTTGACTATCACGTTGAGCACAGGCCTCAGGTACAGAAGCCAATGCCAAGGTTGCCCAGGTTTCCAGGTCCTGCATCAGCACCCGGATCCTTTAATGTCAACGGCTTCAAAGCAGACAACACCTTCTTCAATAGCGCCAAGAACCCCTACTCAAGGGAAAGAATATCTTCTGATCAGTTCTGGAGCTATCCGCAGCGAAGTTATTACTCATGCATTATGTACAATCAAGGTCGCATTTTTCCTCATATGCGTCTTGACACTGAAGCCATAACTGGTCTGCCTTGCTTGGAAGAAGCTCTGGATTGCTTCAAAGAGTCTGGATTGTTGCCTTTCGTCACTGACCAAGAGCACTGGAACGAAGAGTTGTTGCTCCAATTCTATGCCACTCTTCACATTCGTGGCTACAACAGAGATCCGAAGACTTGGGTCCTTGAGTGGATGACCGGTAATGTTCATCACGAAGCCAAAGCCTTTGATATCATTGAGCTCACGGGTCTGCCCACTCCTGGAGATCTTTATGAACCTGGTTGTCAGCTTCACAGTGCAGCTATGGAGAGCATCTTTCAAAAGCCTGAACCGAACATGAGTCAGATGCTTAGCATGATGAAGCCTTAGCCTCCAGATGCTGCATATCCTAAGGAGTTCTTTGTTGAAGACCTTGAGTATCTGCCACACACTATCTATCATATTATCAGACGAACTCTCTGGCCCATCAAAGGACAGTCTCCACATGCAAAGCTGGAAGGTGCAATGAAGACTTTGATCTTTTATATTCTTCACGGCAAATGCTTCAATGCACAAGACTTCTTCATCCGCCAACTTGCTGCATCAGGATCTGATCTTTTTGTCTTGAAGTTTTACGCTCCATGGATAATGCGGCTGATCAAACTACACTCAGCTGTCTCATATCAGCCCTCTGCTCGCAATCATCTGATCTTTCTTCCTGACGTTGATATGTCCGTTGAAGCCATCTATCCAGAGCCTGCCAAGGAGCCTCTTAGTCTTCAGAATGCTGAGCATCAAAGTTTCTCTCAAAACATTGAAGGAGTTGAAGCAGTCACTCGTGTTTATCCTCTGGCTGGTACTACACGTGCACCTCATCGCGCCCTCACTGAAGCCACTGAAAGCACTATTGCCCAACGGCCCAAGAAGCGATCTTGTGTTCTCAATGACCGAGAGCTTCTGGTTGCCTTCATCAGAAACAGGATAGGCATCCTGACTGGCTGAAGCGCCAAATGTAAAGCCTTTTGGTGGATGTCAACCGCATTCGCAATCTAGCCACCAAGAATGCCTTTGTTGCCCATGAAACCTGTCGGCGTACATGGAAAGGGTTGACGCTTATGTGTTCTGAAGATGATCTTCAAGAGGATGGCTTCTCTAAACGTTTCCAATTTGACTCTACACCTCCAAGAAGGACTATACTGCGACGAACTCTGTCTCTTGAAGACTCTGAGTTCTCTTCCTCCGCGGCAACTGTGAATGCCAGAGTGATCGAGGACGAAGACGATGCCACTTCACCGCTCCCTACTTCTACACGCATCGACACTGCCCCGAGTTCGTCTGCACCGCCGAACAACACCGACGACCTTGCTTCTTCACCTACTCCTCATGGGAACGAGTAGACACTCTATGTCTTCAAACCTTTTTGGTCCTTACTGACAAAAGGGGGAGAAGCATATGAGTTTGATAGTCTTCAAGCGGGTTCATATGGGCGGTTGCTTTATGTTTTGCCTAGTGTTTACAACTCTCATTTTGATACATTTGGTTCTTTGAGTTGTAACACTTAAACTCGATGGTCGTCTCCTACTTATTTGCTATTTTGTGATGCGATGATAAATTCCGCATGTGCGACGATAAATTCCACACTTAGATCATTTTGTAGACGTCCATTTTTCATTATGCATGTCATTATCTTCACATACTTTTCATGCATGATGAATTGTCATCATAAGTTGAAGAGGATCTCCACAAGTACAACCTGTCATGTGCATTTGCATTCCAAAAGCAAATTACTTATATGCACATCTTCAGGGGGAGCCCTTGCAACTTATGAAGACAATTCCCTATCCTTTACAATTTCACATATTATATTCCCCGTTGAAAACTTCAACTAGTTTGTCATCAATAACCAAAAACGGGGAGATTGTAAGTGCATCTAGTGCCACCCCTAGTTGGTTTTGGAGTATTGACGACAAACCTAGTTGAGGGACTAATGTGTTTGTGAGAATTGCAGGATAACACAGGTAGAAGTCCCTCATTGATTCGGTTTTCCTACCAGAGATGACCCCTAAAAATGTATGAAGACATTGAAGTCAAAGGTGGTATGTGAAGACATTCACATTGAAGACTATGACAAGAGAAGACATCGCGTGAAGACTATGGAGCGCGAAGACTTAGCAGTTTCGTCGTTCTGTGTTTTTCTTTGTTGAAGTCATAGGAACCACCGTACTGTTAAGTGGGGTCCAAGAGAACCAGTCAGAATGACTGAAGTGATGCTTAACCAAAATCCTATGTCTTCGAGTGAAGAATATGAGAGCAAATCTTGTCCAGAGTTGGAAAAGTCAGCTTTGCTTGTAGCCCAAGTAAAGTTGCCGTGTGTGTTTGAAATCTGATCGTTGGAACACGTGTTAGTTCCTTAGTGACCCAGGGTCATTTCGGACAAATCAGGTCGGGTTGCCTAGTGGCTATAAATAGCCCACCCCCTACAACCATAAACGGTTGGCTGCTTAGAGTTAGAGTACGGCTTTTGTCGTTTGAGAGCAACCCACCTCGAAGCCTTTGAGAGAGAATTCCTTGCGAGGATAAAGCCCTAAACACCCAGAGCCAAAGAGTGTTAGGCATCACTTAAGTCTTCCTGTCTGTGTGATCTGAAGACTTATTACACTTGAGGACTGTGAATCCTCCAGCCGGTTAGGCGTCGCATTCTGAGCATCCAAGAGTCATTGTGGATCGCCGGTGAACGAAGTCTGTGAAGGTTTGGAAGTCTACCTTGAAGACTTACCAGAGTGATTGGGCGAGGACTGGGTGTCCTTAGCTCAAGGGGAATAAGGTGAAGACGAGGTCTTCTGAGTTGAATCTCAGCCTCCCTAACCAGACATACAGTTGTCACAGCAACTGGAACTGGTCCAACAAATCATTGTCTTCAACAAGTCACTGGTTTCATCCTTCCCTTCCCTTTACTTACTGTTGGTCCTTGTGAAGTCATTGTACGATTGCATCACCATTTGGCTTCACTGAGTGATTACTTGTTCTGATTGGCTTCACAATATCTTCCTACCTGATCCTGACTGACTAGCTGCTATTAGTCATTGTGCTTTCACTTCTTTGAATACTTGACTATGGTTTGCCTAGTGTAGTCTACCTTCCGCTGCATGGTAATAGGTTTATTTCTATCGTTTGTCTTCAAAACTTACATGTTTTGAGGACTTCCATAAAAATCGCCTATTCACCCCCCCTCTAGTCGATCACTAGCACTTTCAGGCGGCCAAAAATTCGCCTGGGGGCCTTGTTGGGGGCGCGGCTGGAGATGCTCTATGCAACCCGGCAACGACATTGATGTGTGCCTAAGGCCATTAGTTGAAGAACTTTTACAGCTGTGGAATGGAAACGGTGTACGTGTGTGTGATGAGCACAGATGGGAGGAATTTGACCTGCATACGTTGCTGTTTGTAACCATCAATGATTGGCCTGCTCTTGGTAACCTTTCAGGACAGACAAATAAGGGATACCACGCATGCACGCACTGTTTAGCTGACACCAAAAGTATATACCTGGACAAATGCAGGAAGAATGTGTACCTGGGGCATCGTCGATTTCTTCCGACCAACCATCAATGTCGAAAGAAACGCAAGCATTTCAAAGGCGATGCAGATCACCGGAAGAAGCCCGCCATTCATACCGGTGATCACATACTTGCTATTGTCAATGATTTACAAGTAATCTTTGGAAAGGGTCCCGATGGACTATCTGTTCCGAATGACGCTGAGGGACGCGCACCCATGTGGAAGAAGAAATCTATATTTTGGGACCTACCCTACTGGAAAGACCTAGAGGTCCACTCTTCAATCGACGTGATGCACGTAACGAAGAACCTTTGCGTGAACCTGCTAGGCTTCTTGGGCGTGTATGGGAAGACAAAAGATACACCGAAGGCACCGGAGGACCTGCAACATTTGCATGAAAAAGACGGCATGCCTCCAAAGAAGTATGAAGGTCCTGCCAGCTACGCTCTTACCAAAGAAGAGAAGGAAATCTTCTTTCAATGCCTGCTCAGTATGAAGGTCCCGTCTGGCTTCTCGTCGAATATAAAGGGAATAATAAATATGGCAGAGAAAAAGTTCAAGAACCTAAAGTCTCATGACTGCCACATGATTATGACGCAACTGATTCCGGTTGCATTGAGGGGGCTTCTACCGGAAAACATTCGATTAGCCATTGTGAAGCTATGTGCATTCCTCAATGCAATCTCTCAGAAGGTGATCGATCAGAAATCCTACCAAGGTTAAAGAGTGATGTGGCGCAATGTGTTGTCAGTTTTGAGCTGGTGTTCCCACCATCCTTCTTCAATATCATGACGCACGTCCTAGTTCATCTAGTCGACCAGATTGTCATTCTGGACCCTATATTTCTACACAATATGTTCCCCTTTGAGAGGTTCATGGGAGTCCTAAAGAAATATGTCCATAACCGCGCTAGGCCAGAAGGAAGCATCTCCATGGGCCATCAAAGAGAAGATGTCATTGTGTTTTGTGTTGACTTCATTCCTGACCTTAAGAAGATTTGGTCTCCCTCAATCGCGGTATGAGGGGAGACTGACTGGAAAAGGCACGCTAGGAGGGGACTCAGTAATATGTAGGGACGGGCATTCTTGGTCTCAAGCACACTACACAGTTCTACAGAACTCTACCTTGGTGACCGTGTATGTCGATGAACACAAGAACATTCTGCGCTACAAACACCCGGAGCAGTGTGACAACTGGATTACATGTGAATACATCAGGACTTTCAGCAGTTGGTTCGAAACACATCTTAGAGGTGACAACACTGTTTCTGATGAGCTGTACTCGTTGGCCAGGGGACCATCTTCGACTGTATTGACTAATAAAGGATATGAGATAAATGGGAATACATTTTACACATTCGCCCCAGAACAAAAGAGCACCAACCAAAACAGCCATGTCCAGACATGATTTTAAGGTCCCTTTGTTTCAGTGCAAATGGGCCAATCTGTCAGGAGGCGGAGTACAGGTAGACCCACAGTACGGAATGACAACAGTGGGTCTGAACAATCTTGAGTACACAGACGAACCATTCATCCTAGCCAATGATGTGGCACAGGTTTTCTATGTGAAGGACATGTTTACCAAACCGAGAAAAGGAAAAGATAAGGAAGCGAATACATCATACGATGAGCCAAAGCGCCACATAGTTCTTTCAGGAAAAAGAGACATCATGGTATTGGAGGGAAAGACAGACATGTCTGAAGATTATGAAAAGTTTCATGAAATTCCTCCCTTCAAAGTCTATTTAAGATTATCAGGCAACGGTTTAAGCTCAAACATGGGATCACCTTTGGGTGGAGGAGGATCCCCTAGGATTTCAACAGGCAAATTGTGTTTCAGAATAGGTTCTTGCTTAAAGAATACTTCATCTATTTCCTTTCTTTCATTCATAAACATATCATTTTCATGGTCTAGCAAATATTGTTCTAAAGGATCACTAGGAGGTACGGCAATAGAAGCAAGACCAATAATTTCATCCTTACTAGGCAATTCTTCTTCATGGTGTTGTTTACTAAACTTAGAGAAATTAAACTCATGAATCATATCATCTAAGCCAATAGTAACAACATTCTTTTAGCAGTCTATCTTAGCATTAACAGTATTCAAGAAGGGTCTACCAAATATAATGGGACAAAAGCTATCTTGTGGAGAACCAAGAACAAGGAAATCAGCAAGATATTTGGTTTTCCCACACAAGACTTCAACATCTCTAACAATTCCCATCGCTGATATAGTATCTCTATTGGCAAGCTTAATTGTGACATCGATATCTTCTAACTCGGTAGGTGCAATTTCATGCTTAATTTCTTCATATAAGGTAATAGGTATAACACTAGCACTAGCACCCATATCACATAAGCCATGATAACAATGATCTCCTATTTTAACAGAAATAACAGGCATGCCTACCACAGGTCTATGTTTATCCTTAGCACAAGGTTTAGAAATTCTAGCAGTTTCACCGCAGAACTGAGTAACATGCCCATCTATATTATCAGACAAGAGATCTTTAACAATAGCAGTATTAGGTTCAACGTTAACTTGCTCAGGAGGTGTATAAGTTCTAACATTGCTTTTACGAACCACAGTTGAAGCTTTAGCATGATCCTTTATTCTAACAGGGAAAGGTGGCTTCTCAACATAAGAAGTAGGAACAATAGGATCGTTATAAGTGACAGTCTTTTCTTCAACTTTAATACGTGCAGCTACTTTTACTTCTATGGGAGGATGATATTTAAACGACTTGTCCTTGGGGAGATCAACATAAGTAGCAAAAGATTCACAGAAAGAAGCTACTATCTCAGAGTCAAGTCCATATTTAGTGCTAAATTTACCGAAAACATCGGTATCCATAAAAGACTTAACACAATCAAACTTAGGTGTCATACCTGACTCCTTACCTTCATCGAGATCCGAATCTTCAGAGTTGCGTTTAATTCTATCCAATAAATTCCATTTGAATTCAATAGTCTTCAACATAAAAGAGCCAGCACAAGAAGTATCGAGCATGATGCGATTATTTTCAGAAAGCCGAGCATAAAAATTTTGAAGAATTATTTCTCTTGAGAGCTCATGATTGGGGCATGAATATAACATTGATTTAAGCCTCCCCCAAGCTTGAGCGATGCTTTCTCCTTCGTCAGGCCAAAAATTATATATAATTGCGATCACGATGAACAAGATGCATACGATAATACTTTTGATGAAATTCCAACTTCATTCATTTATAGTTCCATGATCCCGTATCATCACATAACCTATACCATGTCGATGCATCCCCCTTCAAAGATAAAGGGAAGACCTTCTTCTTAACAACATCATCGGGTATACCTGCAAGCTTAAATAATCCACAAACTTCATCCACATCGAGTAGATGTTCATCAGAATGCTTTGTTCCATCTCCTGTAAAAGGATCATCAAGCAGTTTTTCTAACATACCCGAAGGAACTTCAAAGGGAATAATTTCATTTTCAGTAGGTTCAGTAGGTTGAGGAGCAATTCTTTGCTCTGCTGGTCGGGGTGAAGATACCCGAAAGAAGCCCCTCAGAGGATTACTTTCCATAGTAACAAGTGACAGTAAATTTCAGCACACTGTATAAATTTTTCCTTACCAAATTCCACCTACCAAAGGTACTTCACTCCCCGGCAACGGCGCTACAAAAGTGTCTTGATGACCCACAAGTATAGGGGATCTATCATAGTCCTTTCGATAAGTAAGAGTGTCGAACCCAACGTGGAGCAGAAGGAAATGATACGCGGTTTTCAGCAAGGTATTCTCTGCAAGTGCTGAAATAAGTGGTAACAAATAGTTTTGTGATAAGATAATTTGTAATGGGCAACAAGTAACAAAAGTAAATAAAGTGCAGCAAGGTGGCCCAATCCTTTTTGTAGCAAAGGACAAGCCTGGAAAAACTCTTATATAAGGGAAAGCGCTCCCGAGGACACATGGGAATATCGTCAAGCTAGTTTTCATCGCATTCATATGATTCACGTTCGATACTTTGATAATTTGATATGTGGGTGGACCGGTGCTTGGGTGTTGTTCTTACTTGAACAAGCATCCCACTTATGATTAACCTCTATTGCAAGCATCCGCAACTACAACAAAAGTATTAAGGTAAACCTAACCATAGCATGAAACATATGGATCCAAATCAGCCCCTTACGAAGCAACGCATAAGCTAGGGTTTAAGCTTCTGTCACTCTAGCAACCCATCATCTACTTATTACTTCCCAATGCCTCCTCTAGGCCCAAATAATGGTGAAGTGTTATGTAGTCGACGTTCACATAACACCACTAGAGGCTAGACAACATACATCTCATCAAAATATCGAACGAATACCAAATTCACATGACTACTAATAGCAAGACTTCACCCATGTCCTCAGGAACAAACGTAACTACTCACAAAGCATATTCATGTTCATAATCAGAGGGGTATTAATATGCATAAAGGATCTGAACATATGATCTTCCACCAAATAAACCAACTAGCATCAACTACAAGGAATAATCAACACTACTAGCAACCTACTGGTACCAATCTCGGACTTGGAGACAAGAATTGGATACAAGAGATGAACTAGGGTTTTGAGATGAGATGGTGCTGGTGAAGATGTTGATGGAGATTGCCCTCTCCCGATGAGAGGAGCGTTGGTGATGACGATGGCGATGATTTCCCCCTCCCGGAGGGAAGTGTCCCCGGCAGAACAGCTCTGCCGGAGCCCTAGATTGGTTCCGCCAAGGTTCCGCCTCGTGGCGGCGGAGTTTCGTCCCGAAAGGTTGCTTATGATTTTTTCCTCGACGAAAGACCTCATATAGCATAAGATGGCCATCGGAGAGCCAACAGGGGGCCCACGAGGTAGGGGGCGCGCCCTGGGGGTAGGGCGCGCCCCCCACCCTCGTGGACAGGTGGGCCCCCCCTCTGGTGAACTTCTTCCGCTCAATATTTTTTATTATTTCCCAAAATGACTTTCGTGGAGTTTCAGGACTTTTGGAGTTGTGCAGAATATGTCTCTAATATTTGCACCTTTTCCAGCCCAGAATTCTAGCTGCCGGCATTCTCCCTCCTTATGTAAACCTTGTAAAATAAGAGAGAATAGGCATAAGTATCGTGACATAACATGTAATAACAGCCCATAATGCAATAAATATCGATATAAAAGCATGATGCAAAATGGACGTATCACGCGCCTTCGCCCCGTGCCCCTGCCTCGACGCCGTCCGCCCCGTGGCCCTGCCCCGACGCCGCCCCGCGCCCCCGGCCTGCCCTGACCACGCCTGCCCCGACCACGCCGCCACCACGTTCGGTCCGGCCGGCCTTCTCCTCTCTGTATGTATATATATATTTCTCGCTATCTTATTCAGTGGTACAAAACGAAATACGACTCCAATTCTTGCCCGATGTAGGTAGCCACGCCCACCTAATTCCATCCAATGTATACCACACTTTGGTAGAAGTTAAGCGCTTAAGCAGCTCCAGAAGCTGCAGAGAGGTGAAAGCTGGAAAGCCAATAGCCAGAATTCTTTTGGCAATAGTGGAATAGCCAGCTAATACTGGTGCAAGCTCGGGTATCGAGCAACACTACCTAGTAACCATACCATACCATACATCTACTAAACAGAGGATGACATAGCCAATAAAGGATTGGTAATTCCTGTCAGAAGAAGAATCAGAGGAATCGAAGCAATCATAAAAGCAGGAAATTGCAATGCCTTCTCCACCCCGTGTTGATAAAACAATTGTATTTAGCGTGCCTCAAGCCTCCTTCCTCGGGGTAGGTCCCGCGTATGACCCAACCTTTTTTTCAGATTATATGTATATGTGTGATTATATGTATGTGTGTGTATATGATTATATGTCCTGTTTTTTTCCAGATTTTTTGTTTATATATACGATGATTTGTTTTTTGCATTTTTTGAAAAATGTATATATGTACGTATGTTCTGTGTGTATATACGTTCATATATGCAAAAGTTACATTTTTAGAAAAGTTTTATCTATGTATGTTCTCTGGTTTAGTGCATTTTAGATTAGTTTTATTTTTAGAAAAGTTTTATATATCTAGGAAGAAGGAAGAAGAAGAAAAGGTTTTATATATGCAAAAGTTACATTTTTAGAAAAGTTCTATATATCTAGCTAGGAAGAAGGAAGAAGAAGAAAAACTTTTATATATGTAAAAAATTTACATTTTTAGAAAAGTTTTATCTGGGAAGAAGGAAGAAGAAGGAAAAGAAGGAGAGGAAGAAGGAAAATAAGAAGAGGAAGAAGGAGAAGAAGAAGGAGAAGAAGAGGAGAGGAAGAAGAGGATAAAAAATAAGAAGAGGAAAAAGAAGAAGAAAAAAGAGGAAAAGAAGAAAAATAGAATAATATTATTCTGTTCCTTCTTCTTCTTTTTCTTCCTTTGTTTCTTCTTCTCCTCTATTACTTCTTCTTCTCCTCTTTTTTCTTCTTCTTCTTCATCTTCTTATTTTTTATCGGGTATGTCGTTGTCGATATACCCCCTCCCTGATAACTTCGACATGAGGGGGGGTCGATATACCCCCTCCCCGATAACATTTTTTATAAGTTACTAAGGTAAAATGTTTGTATTGTGCATAGTCAGATTTTAGACCACCAGAGCACCCCCCCTCTCACTCGACCAACTCTCGAGGACACCCAAACCCTAGAAAAAAACGTTGTCGGTCTCCTACCCCCTCCCGCCCCTACCCGACAAACTCTCTCGATATTTATAAGAGATTTATCAAGAATGCCCCCATTATGGATGTGCATAATTAAGTTGATCCATATTTTTTCTGATCTCATCTACCATTCTATATGTGCATGTTCTCTTGTGTCAAAGTATTGAAGAAATCCATGGTTTCATAATTAGCAGGAAGTAACAGGCGCATGATGGTATGAAGCTCTCCTGATAGGATAATTCGCTTTTTGGTACGAAGTTCAGCAAGACCTTTCATAATTGGCTCTTGCTGAACTTCGTACCAAAAAGCGAATTATCCTATCAGGACTGTGTTCCAAAAATAACTTTGGAGAGCTTCATACCATCATGCGCCTTTTACTTTCGGCTAATGATGAAACCATGGTTTTCTTGAATCCTTTGACACTAGACAACATGACATATAGAAGGGTAGATGAGATCAGGAAAAATATGAACCATTTTCTGCACATTTAGAATGGCGCCATTTTATTAAATCCCTTGTTTGACATTCATGAGAGAGGCGGTCCGGACGTCGGACATTCTAAGGACAATATGAAGTCCTCAAGGCATGTGAAGAGGAGACTAAAATCTGTCAGAAAACTGAGGAACTCCGGAGTTATTACGTTGGATTATATTCAAACGTCGAAAAACCTGGCAGATCCCTTCACAAAGGGTCTATCACGTAATGTGATAGATAATGCATTGATGGAGATGGGTCTGAGACCCACCGCATCGGTTGTCCACCCACTCTATGTGATCGGAGATCCCGTGAAGTAGAAGTGGGAGACAAGTTGTTGGTCAACTGAGAGGAGAGTAACCCTATTTTAATTATCCCACTCCGTGAAGATGCAGTACTCTCCTGATCTGCATGGCAGGTTGATATTTATCTTAATGTGTTCCTAGTGGCTTATTTGAGTAAGCAGAGATCTTATCCTGTAGAGCATCTTTGAGGAACAAACCTATATGAATTTGACTGTTAACGTCGCAGTCTGTGAGAATTGGGTGTTCTCTAATAAATTCATGAAAGGCCCTGGAGTATGACGTATACGCTCCACCCGCGGGGAAGCCTTGCGGCAGCCCAGTATCGGTCAAGAATTTGTGTGAAACTAGTTTCGCAGAAAACTTGTAGTTCAAGGCATAGTCCACTATTCAAGTTGTGATCTAGTGTAGCATAAAACTCTAAGTGGAAGTTCAACTTCACAGTCTCCACTAAGAATAGGTATATAAACAATGTTTTGAAACTAAATGATGAGATGTGCCAATGAAACTTTGTGGGGGATTGTTGGAATTTTGCTAGTAGGCCTTTGGCCCAAAGCCCAACTAAAATTCTGAAATTCTCTTGACCCATTCATGCACACATGTGAGTGGAGTGAGTGAGACTAAAGTTTAGTCCCACCCCGAAAGTTGAGAGAGAGTTGCACATCTTTATAAGGTGAGCTCTTCTACCACTTGTATGAGCATGAGAAGAGGAGACCTACACGCGCGCTCCTCCTCCTCGCCACGCCACGCCTCGCCTCGTCACGACGCGCCGCGCCGCGGGTTGCGGGATTGAGCCGAGCCGAGGACAGAGCTATGCACGGTCATTAATTAATAATTAACGGACGCGTTAATTACTGAACCGTTTTCGATTCTTTTGGATCATGACGACTCAGACGTGGGATTTACTACCATGACCTACCCGGCCCGCGATATATAGTCAGGCAGACGTCTACCCTAGTCGCCGCTTCATATGGTTTCTCACTACCATTCCAAATCATTGCGCCGCCAAGCAAGTCTTCTCCATCCCTTCTTTCGGCATGCACCGGAAGAAGGGACAGCAGGCCTCCGAAACCCCGCCTCTCGTGATCCTGTACCGGAGAGGGGCGATCAGGTTTTTGGGGAGCGCACTCGCGCGACTGCTGGCAGCGACGACTTCTTCCCCGACCTCGGCAACCTCATCCTCGACGACATGGGCGATAACGTCAATGCAGGCGGTGCTGCTCCCACTGCACCGTATGTGATTCTATCCTTCCTGTTCGAGATCGTGGTAGAATTTATGTTTAGGGTCCCGATAACTGCCACACGTGTGGTGTATCGGGTAGTTGTGCCACACGCCTTGTGTGACATGGACAGCAACTAGCCCACACACCTACGTGTGGGCAAAACAACTAATGCCCACACACATCTTTTTTCCCTCCTGAACCCTCTCACACGTGTGTGTGTGGGCGAAGTTGATAACGCCCACACGCCCGTATGTCAGGCCTCGTACCCTTCTGGTCCCGCACGTGACGCGTGACGCCCACCGCGCGCCCGCAGTTGCCATGGTCCATACCCTCATCCATGTTCGTTTATCTGCAGTTGCCATGTCGCTGAACTACGGTTGCCATGTCGGACAACTGCAGTTGCCATGTATGGTCTGATCTAATGTAGTTGCCATGATTTCATAACTTTAGGAGTTGCCACATACTAACACTAGGTAGTTAAGAGAGTTGCCATGTGCTCACAAGCATGCTAGGGCAGTTGCCATGTAAAATGGAAGAGTTGCCATCTGCTTACATGCACGTTAGGGCAGTTTCCATGTACGTGCACGTTGGGGCAGTTGCCATGTACCATGCAAAAACACATGGCAACTCGGTAAAAGACAGTTGCCATCTGCTTACGTGCACACTAGGCAGTTGCCGTGTACCCTGCAAAAACACATGGCAACTCGGGTAAAAAAAGAGAGTTGCCACCTGCTTATAAAGCACACTAGAGGCAGTTGCCATGTGCGTTGCAAAAACACATGGCAACTAGCAGCTTACGTGTGGGAGAGGAGACGGGCGTGTGGGCGAGATAGCAAATGCCCACACACCAGCCCTTGTGCGTGACTGAAAACTGGTGTGTGGGTGAACTGCTAAACGCCCACACACCGGCCCCTCCGTGTGGTAAAACGAATGTGTGGGCGAACTATGTCACACACCACACACACGCCTTGTCCTACGTGGCACAGAAAATCAGCCAGATTGTGTCAGGATTCGTGCATATAGTACTGGACGGTGATGGATGCGTGTGGTCGAGATGGTCAACGCCCATACGTGTGGGCGTTAACATTTCCGTATGTTTATAGTATGTGCCATATATGTGATCTGTTCATCTGCTATGCTAGTTCGCATGATTAATTCAATCTCTGCTACTGTAGTCATGATTTATTTTCTGTTTATTCATATTAAATCTCGTGCCGCTCCCTGGCGGCACCGGGGCGTCAAACCCTAGCCGCCATAGGAGGGCGTGTTTTGTGCCTGCCCAGCCGCCGCTGCCGCCGGCATTGGCCGCGGTGGCGGCGGGCCCCTGCCTCAAAGGGGGAGGGGCACCCGTGCGTCGTCCTGGGCGGCGGTGGTGGGACTCGGGGCGGCGGCCTCGGACACAGTCATGAAGGCGCTCTTGCCGGCGCGACTGTGAGCGGCGGCGCTCCACTTTGGCTGTGCGGGCAGCGACGGGGAGGCCGGCTGATGGGTGTCCTGCTGACTTTCGATGGCTTCAGGTGCATCTTGGCGTTGAGCTTTCACGAGATCTAGAAGCCTCGAATCCGGCATGGACGACCTGACGGAGGGCACCGACGGCGACATACGTCTTCGTGGCGAGGTTCCGCTGGTTCCAGCCAGCCACGAGGTCGGGAAGACGTGGCTTCCGATGAAAATCGCGCCTGACTGCGGTCTTGGCGGACGATGGCGGCGTCTCAGACGTCGTTTCCTTCTGGAGGCATCGTCGTTGCAGGTCACATCAACCTGACCGGGAAGTTCCGGGGGAAACCCTAGATCTGGGTCTACCGGATCGGACGATGACGGTGCCATCGGTATCGTTTTCCCTCATGGGGGCATTGTTTTGGAGCAAGTGCTGGTTGGAGGGGACAAGAGGAGGAGCAGTGTTTCATCTGCTCCATTGATGACGGCGGATCTTGGCGGCGTGGCGCAGTGGAGACTCGGCGCCTGATGAGCGAAGATGGACTCGCGCAAGAGGGTGATGCTGCCTGGCATCGTGGTGGCGTCGGCGGCAGTTGGACCGGGCAAGGTTGATGCAGCAGTACAGCTCTGAAGATGGATTGGTGGCAGGTGGCTGCGGCGGCCTCATACCCGGCAGGGGTCCTGGATGAGAAGCACGCCGGACTGGTGGGTGCCCATACCCGGCAGGCGTCCTGGTTGGGACCTCAAGTCTTAGATGTTAGGTTTGGCTGCGTGGTCTGTTTGGTATTAGGCCCAGACTTTCAGCGCCCCTTCATCAACTGGATAGGGATAGCGACAGATGTTGCTTTGTTTGGTGGCTTTAGACTTATTGTTGTATGACTTTGTAAGATCTTGTGTCAATAATTAATAAAGTGGCCGTATGCATCGTCCAGATGCAGAGGCCGGGGGTCGTCCTCCTTTTCTAAAAAAAAATTAAATCTCGTAGTAATTTACTCATATTTTCAACAGGGATGGCATCATCGTCTTCAATGAATGAGATGAGATGGAGCCGACGGCCCACCTCGACTCGGGCCGTCCGGCCCCAGCTCCGGTCATGGCCATGGAGTGGGATGCAGAGAGAGGGAAGAGATTGGACGAGAGGGAAAGATCAGTTCCGGTCCTCACCTTGTGAGAAAACAATCGGCATGATGGCGATCTTCGTCGGTGGCTCCGGTGAGCCTGGTCCTGCTGTGTACGGGAGTCTCGGCCGCCTGCGCGTGCTCTCCCGTATGGCCGCGCCCGCCGGGAGTCCTGACCTGGGGCTCCTTGTCGCCTGGCTTGTTGCGTTGGAGGTGGATGGATGTGTTCCGTGCCTCCTGCGTGCCTGAGTTCCTCTTGCCGGCTGGAGAGCCCTGTGTATTTATAGTCAAGATAGATAGGAGATGCACGCGGAGTTGGCCGTTCGGCTGGCCCGATCTTCCCGTCCGAGAAAAACGTTCAAGTCCTATAGCTCCGTGGTGTTTATCTCTTCAGATCATCTTGGCGCACACGCCGGCCTACGAGCGAAACACACATTGTCTCTCGTATGTGCGCATGACAACTCGGGCCCAGCCGTTGCGTATTTGAGTACGCGCCTCCTTGCCGGCCGGTATGCGGGTATTCAGATACGTATTTGTACACCAACATACCGATCGACACTCGCGTCGACCGGGCCGTCCGCGCACGCGTTGGCCGCACAAGTCTTGCGCCAAGCCTGTCACGCGCATGTGCCATGCTAAAGCACACATGTGCTAGTACGTGGGACGCTTGCCATTGATCTTGTACGTGCCCAGCCATGCATAGTCCATGCAGTTCAATTGCACCCCTACGTACACATACGTAGCAACTTGGGCTAGCCAGTAATATACGGCTGATTAGTCAGCCGGCTGCTAACACGTTTTGATGTACTGTGTATTTGTTTAATTGAGCCGGTATGAGTATAGCACCGTATATATGTCTGGGCATCTTTGGAACGCACGCACATGTCCATGGACAGTTCTTTGCTCCATCTATATTTTATACGTATACCCTGGTATGTGCAATTTGATAATCGATGTTATGTGCAATTTGATCATCAAACAGTATAAACTTTGTTTTTGCCACTCTACCTTTTGCCAATTTTGCTTATGCCACTTTAGAATTTGACATCTCATTTTTGCCACTCTTTGCTTTTGGTAATACATCACAAATACCATTCCATGGAAAAAACGATAATTTTTTATTTCACTTTTGCCACTCTTAGCTTTTGACAATGTATCACAATTGCCACTCTAAATTTTTTGTTTTTACCACTGAATGGCAAAAGTGATATATTGTCAAAAGCTAAGAGTGGCAAAAGTGAAATGTCAAATTATAGAGTGATATAAGCAAAGTGGGCAAAAACTAGAATGGCAAAAACAAAGTTTTCCTTCGTAGGCCGGCGTACTCAAATACGCAACGGCTGTACACTACGCCCGGCTGTACACTACGTCGGCAAACATTTGACGCTGCCGCCCCTTGCCATCGCGGATCCGCTTCAGGAGCCGGCGCTGATCCCCATCCAGGTCACAGTCGGGACACCTCTGCTAGGGTCCTAGACGTTTATACTGCCAAGATCGGCGCTGATCCCTATCCAGGTCACAGTCGGGACACATCTGCCAGCCGTACTTACCCTCCTCTGTGTGCTGGTGGTGGTTATGCAGCGCGTCATCGATCGTGAGATTGGCAAGCCCAAGTACCGCTGAGCTTGGGCCTGTGTCGAGTGTCGACACGGCCGCGGACGGCGGCTGCAGGAGGACCAAGTGCGGCGTCCAGTACTCCACGCAAGATCAGGTCGGCACCTGCCCGATCCCCATCCGAGTCCAAGGCCGGCTGTGCCGTCCGCGGCGACCGGCCGTGCTTCAGCCTTCAGCTGCCCCGGCCTGAGGCCAAGTTCTTTTCAGCTTTTGATTCTCTAGAATCAGATTCTGAGAAACTTCCCACAAAATCAGCTTCCCACATAATCAACCATCCAGTTCTTTTCTAAGATTGTAGTATGAGATTGTGGGATAAGTTATGTGCTCAAATGTCTGTAATGCCCTTGACTGAAATTAAACTAAACATGCCTGTAATACACGTCTAGTTGTATTTCATTCATTTGTGCTATCGCTACAGAGCTCACTGCCTTCTTCTTCCTCTGACTCTTCTCTCTCCTGCCTCCAAACACGACATTCAGACCTTCAAATTCATGCCAAGCAACAACGGATCTCGAAGTTGTTCAATAAAAATGGATTCCACATGCTAGCCTCTGGCCACCTATCCTGTTTTCCCCATCAATTATAAGCCCTGAAATTAATTTGCGTTCATGATATCTACTCCTATTTAACAGAGAAGAGGAGGAGGTCAGAGGAGACAGGAAGATGAGGAGGAAGACCGGATCACCAGAGAACTGGGAGGGACGACGCGGGCTCCCACGAGTTCGGCCGAGGGCGGGGTGAGCTCCGGCGAGGCGGGGTCGGAGGTGCGGTGTGAGATCCGGCTGGCCAGATTCATTTTCTGGGTGCGCTGCAGTTCGCCCCGAGTGGCAGTTTGGATGTAATTTGATGCTGTAACAGGGGTGGCTACTTAAAGTGAACCGTTTTCTGTTGCGGGAGCGACCAGAATCGCCAGAATCGGGGGTTGCGGATGCTTTTCGATTGCACTGGCGATTCTAGCGATTCTCAGATGATTTTGGAGAATCAGATTGAGTTCTTTTCAGCTTTTTGATTCTGCAGCCACGATTGTCCAGAATCGCCTGAAAAGAACTGGGCCTCAGCCTAGGACCGTCAGGACCGCCTCCCAGTCGTTCGACGGTTTGCCTGACTCGGCTTGCCCAGACACTCGGTCTTGCCCCGCTGCCTTCCTCTTCACCGGAGCCAAGTATGTATGATCTCTATCATTGTGCATTAGCTAGCTAGGAGATGTCATGTTCATGCTTTTTGTCATCTTCCTGAACACGCATCTGAATGTTTGTGCATTGGAACGGCAGGTCTTTCGGATCAACGGTTCCTGCTGTGACTTCACTTTTTAATTTGACTGACTATCTACAATTCTACACACGCTCTCCAAGATTGTTCTTATGAGTTTCTTTAAAACCTATTTGCACACCTAGCTAGATTATACATCTGTTAACATATGGAGTATTTTTTGTTGGATCTATTTATCTCAGGGCTCTGACACGCCGGCTTCATTTAAATAGTTTTTAGAGCTAGCATTTTTCTGTTTTTTATATGGATGATATGCAAAAGTATTTAACACTGCATTTTTTTACCCATAACTTGGTTGTGTTAATTAATAGTACAAAACTACATTGAACTTGTATGTGGATTTGATTTGGACTTTCTGTACATAGTCGAATTCAGATTCATAGTGAGCTAAACGATATTACTTTTAATCATCAGTAACTTGATAATTTTTGACAAAAAAACACATATTAACATAGTTATCTAAACTAATTACTTTTCATTTATATAACCTTACAACTTCGATACACAGTTCTTGTGGCACCAGTGGCCAACTGGGATAACAAACAAACCAGTGCATGACAATCTGAAGAGCCAGCATGGAAAGTGAGTCACCTATGAGATATGCACAACAGCACAACCCTCAGGCAGAAAACTATACCCCCAGTGGTGGTCAGCTGATCTCAGTATCTTATATACTGCATGAAACTTATAGGAAAGCTCATGTGAAATATGAATTTAGACAGCCTGTGTACATGGTCAGCAAGCCACCTATGGGACCACTGTTTTCCTGTAGTATATTTTCTTTGTATTAATATATGAACTGCAGATCTCTTTTTTTGTTGATATCTTCGCTGGCGTAATGCATCTGATCGGTAAGCATTAGGATTCATTCATTGTCTTCCTTTTGCTGGTTTTAGCGAAGGTGTATTCATGTGAGCCGATCGAATACCTTCCTTTTCTTGCCTTCAACTATCTGATGCGTGTTGCTTATGGTTTTTTAGTCATCAATTTACCTTTCCATGCAAAAACATATGTACCTTTGCCATTTCTTTTGCAGATACTGGTGATGGGCTCAACAGCAGCATCATTGTTGGTAAATACCATCGGCACTTACAGTCTACTGCTCCACCTACAAAGAGCTATGGCAAGGTGCACACTTTAGTGATGAGCTGGGAAGAGAATGAAGTTTGTTTTTTATTTTGTCTGGTCATAGATCAAGTGATAGGAAGGATGCTGGCTGCTGGTGCTCGTTCATCAGGATCATCTGAATAATGTTTTTCCAAGGACCCATTGAATTTAGAAATGGACTCTTATGGTGTCTGACCCCGGAAATTCCAATAAGCAGAGCTGACGTTTTATTTTCTTTGTTGGTGACACAACCAAAGGGAACATATGATATTGTTACATGCAAATTGAAAGATATAGCAGGTACCTAAGAGTGAACAACAATCTAAGTTCCTTTCTTTTTCTTAGCAATTGTTTGATTAAAGTGCCTATAGATTTTTTCTTTTTTTTTCTTCAATTTGGAAAGTCAAGTTCGCATTTTTTTATACACCTAAATCTATCTCTTAATTTTCAGCAAATGGTATTATATATGACAAGTTATATGGCAAACCAGAAGGGCGAGTTAGCCGAAAAGTTTCTAGCTGATTACCAAGGTACTGCTCAACCATAAATTTGTAGGAATTGCTATTGTTTTGCGAGCAGAGAGTGGACACTTATAAGGAGGAAGTTGAAGGTAACTTTGAAATATATATCAACCGTTGATCTATTTGTTTTTTCTGTGGTTAGGACCATATTTTAACCATAAAATCACACAAAATGGTTTTGTTCCCTCCTTGCATTTTCCTCTGTTTTTTTTTTACTTCTGTCATTAAACGACTTCTACATATGGCTATGTGTGGATGAAATTTCCTATGCCTTTTTGACTGTGTATGATGAGCTTCTCTCACCATGCCCATACTACAAAATATTTTGTTTTGCTATATCATATAAATTGAGCAGGAAATGCTTCCTTCACTTGCACCTTTTGTTTGAGTGTTGGTTGTCTGTCAATTTTTTTTGTACATTACTAAGGATACACTTCGACTTACCATTATTTTTTCTTTCCTCGTGTTATTTTGAAGCGATGCCAACACTTGCAAAGGAACTGACTTTAGCTGCAACTAGGTGCGACTGGGTGCTCCGTCCTTGCCTTTATGTGTTGTTTCCTTTGCGCAACATCCTATCTAAGAGTTATTATATTCTCACTTGCTGATTAAGCAACTCTTGGAAACTAAGATGTCAACAATCCTAAGAAGAGGTACTTGATGTTCCTTCTACGCCTTGCTTTCTTTGGCCAACATTTGCAGTTGTTGCTTCCTTCTTATAAATCATGTTTCATTTTCCTCAACAGCAAGGTATTGACTGATGCGCTCTCTGTCGCTGCTCCTGCCAAAGCTTGCTTCTCTTTTGGTAGCAAGAGAAGTATCAAGGTGGAATGTTGGGGCCGGGAAGCACTAAGTTCTCTCGTGGCTTACCACTAAGTATCAAAGGCATTTTAATATGGTTTTTTTCCCGTCTGTAAGATGGCAATTCTATTTACCAACCGAAAGGTATGTTGCTTTCTTAATTGATGTAAATGAAGGTAGCTCAAGAATATCTCAATTTGCATCATGCATTAGTACTCCGTAATGTGTATATGTGTACTTGTGTTGAGAATTTAGCTGGTACTCCCTCCCTCCGTCTTATATTGTGGGACGGAGTAGTATTTATTTACAACATGTTATACAAAAAAGAGTGGCGTTAGATGGTGTACTATTTATTTTGGTTGTCCCAAACAAACTCTGCGCTATATCATTCTTTCTGCTACTCGGGGCCTCTTTGATTCAAAGAATTTTTCATAGGTTTTTTACATGATTTTTTTCCTAAGGAATCATTTCTACTACATTCCGGAGGAAATCTAGAATCCACTCCAATCTCTTGGGGATAAAATCCTTTTTTTTCATGTGATGCAATCAAACAAACTCAAATCCTACAATGTGTTTTTCATATTCCTATGTTTTTACAGTCTCATGATTTGAAGGGCATGACATTTCATACAATGTGTTTTTCATATTCCTACGTTTTTACAGTCTCATGTTTCTACAAACTATGTCTTTTTCTTCTTCTTCTGTATCATGTATATTTTCCATTAGCATAAATTCATCAATGTTGCATACTGATGCCAGGGATATCAGAACAAGGAGAAGGTGGCCTAAAAAAAGAAGCTAGAGAACAACAAGCTCATCACCGAATTTACATAGAGGAATATGAAGAAACAAGACTCTTAAAATATTATACTTGGTCAATTTTTGCAACAGCAAAAAATCTTTCAAACTGACGTTGTGACCAGATTTAGGACAACATTGGTCTTCATCTTGTTGGACATGAATAGACCGATGTTTGTTAATTGGTACTCCCTCTGTAAGCTAATATATGATATTTTAGATAACTATTTAGTCATCTAAAACATCTTATATTAGTTTACAGAGGGAGTATCATATTCAACATGTTTAACTAAATTACACATATTTTTTAAGTGTAAACGCTTGGATTGACTGGGAAAATCAATCAGCTCACGCACAATTTCTTGGCTAGCTGCGTGTGCAAGGTTGCACATCGAGCCGGGGAAGGTTGGCGGGGATGCCGTTGTGACGATGAATGCATGCGCGAACGATGACATGATTGACCTGCCTGCCTATTCGCTCATCCAGGGAGAAGGCACGGTGCATGCACGACAGGACCGGACTTCCGCAAGGGCGGGGTGCAAGTGCAGTGATGAATGAGCGGACGAGGCAAGCCCCATCCAATAGGAACCGCCCCTTCCGCCTTGCGGCCACATTCCCAACGGGCCCACATGGTAGGATGGAACGACACCCTGCGTACTTCACACGTTGCTCGTCCCTTCCAGTATGTACACCCCCGTTTGGCGTCTGTTGATGTCCATCCAGACATACTAGCAAGAAATGAGTTTTGACCTTGAAGATGATTTTAACCATTTGTTTGATTCATTCATATGTATTATAGCCCGTAGCAATGCACAGGCGTTCTACTAGTCTGACTTAGTGTAGGAGTTCACGTCTTCCATCTGAGAACATAGACCAAATCGTTTTTTGACTAAAAAAACTTTTCTCCTTTTCAATCTCAGTCGTCAATTTTTGCAGTAACACAAATTAACGGATATAAAGGCTTGACCTATGGAGAATTGTGAAAGCCCCGTCCTTTAATATTAGGTATATATAAAGATGTGTCGCTCTGCCTATGTTGTAGATTGAAGAAACATCTGGTTTTCCCCAGATGGCCAAGCGTCTTTCTGTAGCAAATATTTTCTTATTGGACATTTTTCTGTAGCAAATATTAGTAGTAGGGTTTTGTGTGTAAGATGTTTGTATTTACCCTGGACATCCGCATCGAAGCAAATCCTTTTTTGGATGTGCCCTCATCGTCATAGTGCTGTTTTCATAGAGCTGCGTTCAGTGCTGGCCTAGGGAATAGTACGGTCTAAAAACCAAGCAGTTCATCACAAAAGAAACACTAAACTACAACAAGCAAAAGGCAAAAAGGAAATCCAGAAAAGAGATCGTGTAGAGAAAAACGGCACGGCAACGGCGCGGACACTTCTAGTATGCTCTAAACCTAAACCTAGCTTCCACAGGCCACCCGGCGTTTGTTGGCCCGCGGACCGCGGTGCTGCACGCTCAAAGGGAAAACCCTATTTGCCGCTCTCTGCGGCAAACAGTCGGGGCTGCATAGGGCTATGGACAGAGCGCTCGCAGGTGTGCCGGCCGGGCCGGCATGTTAACCGTTCCAACTCTATCGGTTTGGGAAACCTTCTATGAATGTTCCTAGCGTACTTTTCCGGTTTTGGGAACCTTCCAAAAGATTCCAAAAACGGTTTTTTCTTCTAATATTTCTTTTCTGTTTATATATTTTTTTCATTTTTCATTTTTTCGTTCTTTTTTCAGTCTTTTTTATCTTCTTGCTCTTTTCTTATTTTCTTTTTTCAAAGAATGTTTCAGAAATTTTTCCAAAATGAATTTTTCAGATTTTGTTGGCTTTTTCAGAAAATGTTCCTGTTTTCAATTTTTTGTTCAGAAATTTCAAAAAAAATTAGAATTTCAAAAATTGTTCGTTTATTTTGAAAAAAATTCAGAATTTCAAAAAGTGTTCGTCCTTTTAAGTTTGATTCACAATCTAAAAAATGTTTGGATTAATATATATGCTCCCATTTCAAAATTTGTTGAAAATTCAAAACAAATTCATGTTTCAAAATTTATTCACAAATTCAAAAAGTGTCTGCATCTTTAAATATTATTCACAAATTAGAAAATGCGCAGGAAATTTAAAAAATGTTCCCATTTTTTGGAAAGTGTTCATTTTTTTGGAAATGTTCCCATTTTCAAAACCTTTTTTGCAAATTCATCACTTTCAAGTTTTTCATTTTTTTCACATATTCAAAAAAAATTTGGTAACTTTAGAAAATGTTCCTTTTTTACAAATTTGTTCAGCAATTCTATAAATATCCACTTTTCCAAATTTGTTCACAAATTAAGATATATTTGGGGTTTCAAAAAATGTTCCAGTTCTGAAATTTGTTTAGATTTCAAAACAGGTTCATAAGTTAAAAAAAATCATTTTTCCAAATCTCGCTCACAAGTTCAAAAATTGTTTCCATTTTCAAGTTGTTGTTCACATATACAAAACATCTTCGGGATTTTCAAATTGTTTTCAGGTTCAAAAGTTTGTTCTTCATTTCAAAAGTTTTACCTGTTTTGTTAAGTTTTTCACCAATTTAAAAAATGTTTGAGTTTTCCAAAAATGTTCTGGAATTTGAAAATTTGTTCGTGTTTTTCAAAAAATATTTCTATTTTAATTTTTGTTTGTGTGTACATATAGTCTTAAGGATTTTGAAATTATTCTCAGGTTCAAACTTTTTCTCTACATTTCAAAAGTTGTGCACGTTTTCAAAGTATGTTCTGGAATTTGGAAAATTATTCACATTTTAAAGAAATTGGAAAATTTCAGAAATGTTTGTTCTATAGAAAATTGTTTGGATTTTCCAAAGATATGCAATGTTCCACATTTTTTACTAATTCAAAAAATGTTTGGGTGTTTAAAATGTGTTCGCAATTTGAAAAGATGTTCGAAAATTCTAAATTTGATTCACTTTTGTGAAAAATATTCGGGATTTCAAAATGGTGTTAATAGTTTTTAAGTAATGTGGAATTTACGTTGCGGTTTCTAGTTCATTTGATTTCGCGCCACATATGTGGAACGAATGCTTTGTGGGTGTGGTGGCTATCATGATGGGTGTACACACTGGATGTCTGCAGTTCGAATTCTTGGTCGGCCGCTGTTTATTTTTACGCATTTGTCACCCGACCGCTCGCGCGAGGTCAACCTAAATGGGGCGGCCCGGTTGCGCGATTCCTATGTGAACGGATTCTGCGTCAAATAGGTGCTCCCCGCTCCAAGCCTACCTTGCACTTCAAGCTGGACTTGCGGTAAATACACTGGTAGTCATAGAACTTGCGTGCGGCGGTTAGTTTGGTGCATAAACATCAAACTTGCGCGGACGTGCAAACACGATCACATTTTCCGTACGCGGGTGTATTCGCTGCCTGCATGGCACGTCAGCATGGTCAGGGCCCATTGTCAGTGGCTGAGAGCAGCTGAAGTGCAGTGCACGTTATTTTATTTTAGAAACACCCTCAGTTGTTTTAAGTTCATACAAGACAGTGTATGGTTTAAACAAACTGTGCTGAAAACAATCGGTCGGTGTGGGATCGAACAGGCGCCATGTCACGTTAGTGCACGCCTCCTAACCAACCCATCTGATCTGCTTGTGTTAAATACAGACTACTAACGATATATTCTTTTGAATAAAAGTACACATTTTGAAGTATATTTTCTTTTCTCTAGATTTTAAAATTTAAAATTATTTGGATTCAAACAAATTTCCGCTGATTTTTTCCGAAAGGAAATTATGTACATTCATTCTGCACTAGATTTCCTTTTATCTAGATTATTTAGTTTAAAATTTATTGAATTCAAACAAAAATTGAGTAGATTTGACAAATTTATGTACATTCATTCTGACCTATATTTTCTTTTATCTAAATTTTCAAATAGGAAATTATTTGAAATAAAATAAAATTTTCGTTCATTTGTAGAAAAGATACGTAAATACATTGTGCACTATTTCCTTTTATCTAGATTATGAACTTTCAAATTATTCGAATTCAAATAAAAATTTAGTTGGTTTGTCCGAAATTTATGTAGATTCATTCTGAACTATATTTTTTTATCTTGATTTTCGAATTTAGAATTGTTTAAATTAAAAAAATCTGTTGATTTTTCCGAAAGAAATGTATGCACATTTTTATGTAGATTATTCAAGTTTGAACAAAATTTAGTTGATTTGTCTGAAAAATGTACGTACATTCAGTATGCACTATATTTCCTTTTATAAAAAATTTGAAATTTAAAATTTTTCGACTTCAAACAAAAAATCTAGTTGATTTGTCCGAAAAGTTTACTTAGAATATAAGTTATTTTCTTACATAGTAAAAAATAAATAAGAATACATAAGATAAATTTTGTTTATCTCTTTCAGTCTATATAATTGTGCCCGAGTGGTTGGCGCTCGCAAACGCTGCGAGCTTATGCGATCGTAGGTTCGAACCGGGGCTTCCCCTTTATTCACACCTCTTTCCAGTTTCGATTTGTACTTTAATTTGTATGCTCCATCTTATATAAAAAAATTGCTCATAGATCTATTCGTGGCGAAACTCAGCAGGTAGTGGGTTCAAATCCTGGGCATTGCACCTGCATTTTTCATTTTATTATTTGAGGATTTTCACCGTTAATAAATAAAATGCAAGGGGGCTTTTGAAAATAAATTTGTGCGCGGATTACACACAGTGGCCCCCGCCACGTTGGCATGCCACGCATGCACGGGATACGAATGGATACTGTAGAAAGCACTATATATGAACGGAAGGACAAGTTAGATGACCGGAAAAGTTTATCCATCAAACTAACCGCCCCCCAAGTAGCGCAAGTTCTATGACGGGTGTATTTACCTCTTCTCTTTTCACCGTTAATAAATAAAATGCAAGGGGGCTTTTGAAAATAAATGTGTGCGCGGATTACACACAGTGGCCCCCCGTCACGTTGGCATGCCACGCATGCACGGGATACGAATGGATACTGTAGAAAGCACTATATATGAACGGAAGGACAAGTTAGATGACCGGAAAAGTTTATCCATCAAACTAACCGCCCCCCAAGTAGCGCAAGTTCTATGACGGGTGTATTTACCTCTTCTCTTTTCACCGTTAATAAATAAAATGCAAGGGGGCTTTTGAAAATAAATGTGTGCGCGGATTACACACAGTGGCCCCCCGTCACGTTGGCATGCCACGCATGCACGGGATACGAATGGATACTGTAGAAAGCACTATATATGAACGGAAGGACAAGTTAGATGACCGGAAAAGTTTATCCATCAAACTAACCGCCCCCCAAGTAGCGCAAGTTCTATGACGGGTGTATTTACCTCTTTTCTTTTCTATAAAAGATCAAAAATAGAAGAGGGAGCCAGGTTCGAACTCGATACCACTCGACTACTACGACACCACGATGGATTATGCAATCTCTATTCTTCCACCTTTTTATTCTCTTCTGTTCGCGAAACATTCCCTTTTTTTCTTTCTTTTTTTTCTTTTTAATGCACGAGAATTTTTTCAAAATAAAATTTAAAATTTGCCGGACCTATTTTTGAAATTTGATTTTTTTCGAATTTGGTGAACTTTTTTCGAATTCGGTGAACTTTTTCCAAATTCAGTGATTTTTTGTATTCGATGAACTGTTTTTCAAATTCAGTGAACTTTTTTTGAATTCTATGAAATTTTCTAAAAAATGATTAAATTTTTTTCAAATCCGGTGAACATTTCTCAAATTCAATGAATCGATGAACTTTTGTTTCAAATTTGATGATTTTTTTAAATCGATGAACCTTTTTCGAAATTGATGAACTTATTTCATTTAAAACAACTTTTCCAAATAATTCAAAAATCTAAATGCTACTATGTACTGTATAATAATTAATAACTAGCATGGCTACAATCATTCTTAAACAGTTCGCGTTGCAATCCATCACTGTCAACTGGTAGGCGTACTGGTTTGCTAGACAGTTCGTACACAGTTGCGGCGCGGGGTCGACCTATCCAGGGCCCCTCCCAGGTATACGTACGTTAGGTATACGTAGCAGGTCTTCGATGGAATCTCTCACCGCCTCGCTCAGCGCCTCAGCCTCGCGTGCTAGCCTAGGAAAAAAAAATCCCAATACGCTGTTGGGCCTGGCCCATGTTTGCACGTACGTGGTCAGGAGAGATCGGAGAGGAAAGGAATCGTTGGGGCGAACGGGGCGGCCGCCTCGGGCCCCCAAAAGCCAGGGGCCCCTCCCAGGTATACGTACGTTAGGTATACGTAGCAGGTCTTCGATGGAATCTCTCACCGCCTCGCTCAGCGCCTCGGCCTCGCGTGCTAGCCTAGGAAAAAAAAATCCCAATACGCTGTTGGGCCTGGCCCATGTTTGCACGTACGTGGTCAGGAGAGATCGGAGAGGAAAGGAATCGTTGGGGCGAACGGGGCGGCCGCCTCGGGCCCCCAAAAGCCAGGGGCCCCTCCCAGGTATACGTACGTTAGGTATACGTAGCAGGTCTTCGATGGAATCTCTCACCGCCTCGCTCAGCGCCTCAGCCTCGCGTGCTAGCCTAGGAAAAAAAATCCCAATACGCTGTTGGGCCTGGCCCATATTTGCACGTACGTGGTCAGGAGAGATCGGAGAGGAAAGGAATCGTTGGGTTGATTTCCTGTAACTTAGGAATTAGGATTGATCGTTCCCTACCCTTTTCCTATTCCGCTGTTCCTCACGAACGAACGACGCGACTCACGCGAGTAGCCGAGTACGCGACGACTGGAGCAGCAGGATCTCTTCGAGTTCGACCTTGGCTGCGACTGCAGCAGGTATGTTTGGGCGCGCCCTCTTCCCTCGCATGATCTTCATCCTATTTCTGTTCTTTCTAATCCTGATTCCCAATTTCTCGATCGATCGGACAGATTAACAGGGATTCGTTTTTAGGGCGCTCGAATCATTGTGCCCACGTTGCCAGATTAGATTATAGAGAGAAGGTACTATACCGTATACCATGCCCTAGCAGATTCTTATTATATTAGATGATCTTCTATACTTAATGTAATATTTTAATTAGCTTTGCGTTAATTTTAAAGTGAATTGTTCCTTTCACTTTCAGCAGGGTCATGTCGAGTACGGGTAGAAAGTATCCATCCGGAAGTCAAAAAAGAAAGAAGAAGGAGGAGGAAGATGAGGAGAAAGAAGAATTGAGCGGATCTCTTTTTAAATATTATAAGAGCGATACGAGCACGCCAAGAAATCCAGACGAGTTGGCGATAGTTCTTGCGGGTGACCGAACTAATGGCAATTCAGAAGATGATGGCGATACGCCTACAGAAGGCAATGCCGATGTCAACATGGATGATACCAATGTGAGTGATTATGAGCCCATATTTAATTCATCTACGGCAGAATCTACTAGTGTTGATGAGGAACCAGTTAGTGTGGATATTTATGATCCAAGCAATTGGGGTAATCTTGATAACAAAGCGAGGGACATATTAGTGGAAAAGGGGCCTAAAAGGGAAGAAGAAAACACTAAATATCCTTTGGATGAAAATTTAAGACATTTTTCGTATAGCCATTACTCAAGAAAGATGACCAATGGAGAGGTGCGTGATAGAAAATGGTTAGTGTTTTCAAAACACACAAAGAAAGTGTTCTGTTTTTGCTGTAAGCTTTTCAATTCTGATAAATGCAAGAGTGCAATGGGGAATGATGGGTTTTGTGATTGGAGGCATATTAATGAGAGACTGAAAGAGCACGAAGTAGTGTCGACCATATTACCAACATGAACTCATGGACTGAATTGAGAGTTAGACTGAGCAAGCATGAAACAATTGACAAAGATTTACAGCAACAAATCACAAAGGAGAAAGAACGCATAAGGCATGTTTTGTTAAGAATTGTTGCCATTGTGAAATTTCTTGGTAAGCGCAATTTGGCTTTTAGAGGATCCAGTGAGCAACTTTATGATGATTGTAATGGAAATTTTTTAGCCTATGTGGAGATGGTTGCAGAGTTTGATTTGGTAATGCAAGATCATCTTAGGCGTATTCAAGATAAAGAGATCCATCACCATTATCTTAGCCACAAAATTCAAAACGAGCTGATTTCTCTTATGGCTAGTGACATTACAAATTCTATTCTCAAGATTGTCAAAGTGGCCAAATATTTCTCTATTATCCTAGATTGTACCCCAGATGTGAGTCATCAAGAACAAATGAGTTTGTTGGTTCGATGTGTTCATATATCTGATGGAAAAATACAAATTGTGGAGTACTTCCTTGCTTTTTTGGTAGTGGAGGACACATCTGGTTTGGGAATTTTCAAGGTATTGGTTGATTCTATGAAGTCCTTCAATCTTAATATTGATGATATTAGGGGCCAAGGTTATGACAATGGATCCAACATGAAAGGAAAATACAAGGGGGTGCAAAGTCGGTTGCTTGAGGTAAATCCAAGAGCTTTGTATATGCCATGTGCTTGCCACAGTCTTAATCTTACCCTTTGTGATATGGCTAAATCTTGTGGTAGAGCTGTTTCTTTTTTTGGAATCGTGCAACGGATATATGTATTATTCAGTGGTTCTACGAAAAGATGGAAAGTTTTTGTTAGCCATGTGACAGATATGACTGTGAAATCGTTGAGCAATACTCGTTGGGAGAGTCATATCAAAAGTGTTAAAGCAATTAGATTTCAAGCTCCTAACATAAGATCAGCTTTACTTGATTTAAGTGAAGATAGTGGTACCGAACCCAAGGATAGGAGTGATGCAAAAAATTTGTTTGATGTGCTTGGCAGCTATGAGTTCATACTTGGCATGGTCATTTGGCATGACATTCTATTTGCTGTAGATTCAGTAAGCAGGAAGCTGCAATCACCATCCATGTGCATTGAGACTGCCTTAAAGCAAATAGATGGTATGAGGACTTATTTTGACACTTATAGAGAGGAAGGGTTTGATTCTAGTATGATCATTGCCAAAGAAATCGCAGCTGAAATGGGTGTAGAGCCATCATTTCCAGTAAAGCGTCGTGTTTCTAGGAAGAAACAATTTGATGAAGATGACAATGATGAAGCGATATTGGAAGCTGAGAAGGATTTTAAAGTCAATTATTTTTTGATTATGGTTGATAAGGCGGCCACTTCACTGAAAATTAGATTTGACGAACTTGAGTCATTCAAAAATATATTTGGATTTTTAATGAGTTCAATGGCCTTGAAGTCATTGGACCGTTCTGAACTTAAAGACAGTTGTACAAAATTTGCAAGTGCTTTCTCTTCGGGTGGTTCATCTGATGTTGATTTAAATGATCTGATTTCTGAGTTAATTGTTATGCAGTCAACTTTGCCCGATAGAACAATGTCTGCTATGGAGATTTGAGTTTGCAAGGGAAGCAGATTGTTATCCAAATATTGCTATTGCATATCGAATTTTCTTTACTATGCCTCTTACTGTGGCATCAGCTGAAAGAAGTTTTTCGAAGTTGAAATTGTTGAAGAACTACTTGAGATCTACAATGTCGCAAGAGAGGTTAAATGGCTTGGCAACTTTATGCATCGAGAAAAATTTGGTTGATGAAATTGACATTGATACTATCGTTAGTGATTTTGGATCTCAGAATGTTAGAAGAAAATTTTGAAGGTAATATGTAATACATTATTTGATATGCACAATCATTTTGGACGCACTTAATTATTTTCTTTGATACAAATTATATGTATATATGATGGTAATTAATTAGGCATTTATATTAAGGGCCCCGAAGGGCCCCGGATTGTAGTTTTGCCCTGGGCCCCCAAAATCTCAGGACCGGCCCTGGTCGAGTCCATGTACATGCAACTTTTTTCTGGTTTTCCACTGAGTTACTCGTCCTGCAATACACCGGCGATACCCTTATCCTTTGTCGCGCCGACATTCCCTCCGTCACTCGTCTTAAACAAAGTCTCGATGCCTTTGCCCTCGGGCTTTCTATTAACTTTCATAAGTCCGGGTTCATTCCCATACATTGCGCCCCCGAGCTGTCGACCGAAATGGCCTCGATCCTCGAATGTCCTATCTCCACCTTCCCCCAACCCTACCTAGGTCTTCCTCTCTCCCCTCTCAAACTCCCCATCTCTGCCTATGACCCCCTCATCAGATCCTTCGACCGCTATTTGTCTGGGTGGCGCGCTCTTCTCCTTTCCTCGGGCGGTAGGCTTGTCCTTTGCAATGCGGTGTTAAATAACCTTGCCACTTATTACATGTGTTCCTATTGTTGGGGAACGTAGTAATTTCAAAAATTTCCTACGCACACACAAGATCATGGTGATGCATAGCAACGAGAGGGGAGAGTGTTGTCTACGTACCCTCGTAGACCGAAGCGGAAGCGTTGACGCAACGTAGAGGAAGTAGTCGTACGTCTTCCCGGTCCAACCGATCCAAGCACCGTTACTCCGGCACCTCCGAGTTCTTGGCACACGTTCAGCTCGATGCCGCTCCCCGGGCTCCGATCCAGCAAAGCTTCAGGGAGGAGTTCCGTCAGCACGACGGCGTGGTGACGATCTTGATGTTCAATCGTCGCAGGGCTTCGCCTAAGCACCGCTACAATATGACCGAGGTGTAATATCGTGGAGGGGGGCACCGCACACGGCTAAGGAACGATCACGAAGATCAACTTGTGTGTACTAGGGGTGCCCCCTGCCCCCGTATATAAAGGAGTGGAGGAGGGGAGGGCCGCCCTCTCTATGGCACGCCCTAGGGGAGTCCTACTCCCACCGGGAGTAGGATTCCCCCTTTCCTAGTCCAACTAGGAGTCCTTCCATGTAGTAGGAGTAGGAGACAGGGAAGGGGAAGGGAGAAGGGAAAGAAGGAGGGGGCGCGACCCCTCCCCCTAGTCCAATTCGGACTAGGCCTTGGGGGGGGGGGCGGGGGGGGCGGCCTGCCCTAGGCAGCCCCTCTCTCTTTCCCGTATGGCCCAATAAGGCCCAATACTTCTCCCGGCGAATTCCCCTAACTCTCCGGTACTCTGAAAAATACCCGAACCACTCGGAACCTTTCCGATGTCCGAATATAGTCGTCCAATATATCGATCTTTACATCTCGACCATTTCGAGACTCCTCGTCATGTCCCCGATCCCATCCGGGACTCCGAACTCCTTCGGTACATCAAAACTCATAAACTCATAATATAACTGTCATCGAAACCTTAAGCGTGCGGACCCTACGGTTCGAGAACAATGTAGACATGACTGAGACACGTCTCCGGTCAATAACCAATAGCGGGACCTGGATGCCCATATTGGCTCCTACATATTCTACGAAGATCTTTATCGGTCAGACCGCATAACAACATACGTTGTTCCCTTTGTCATCGGTATGTTACTTGCCTGAGATTCGATCGTCGGTATCCAATACCTAGTTCAATCTCGTTACCGGCAAGTCTCTTTACTCGTTCCGTAATACATCATCCTGCAACTAACTCATTAGTTGCAATGCTTGCAAGGCTTAAGTGATGTGCATTACCGAGAGGGCCCAGAGATACCTCTCCGACATTCGGAGTGACAAATCCTAATCTCGAAATACGCCAACCCAACATGTACCTTTGGAGACACCTGTAGAGCTCCTTTATAATCACCCAGTTACGTTGTGACGTTTGGTAGCACATAAAGTGTTCCTCCGGCAAACGGGAGTTGCATAATCTCATAGTCATAGGAAGATGTATAAGTCATGAAGAAAGCAATAGCAACATACTAAACGATCAGGTGCTAAGCTAATGGAATGGGTCATGTCAATCAGATCATTCAACTAATGATGTGATCCCGTTAATCAAATAACAACTCTTTGTCCATGGTTAGGAAACATAACCATCTTTGATTAACGAGCTAGTCAAGTAGAGGCATACTAGTGACACTCTGTTTGTCTATGTATTCACACATGTATGATGTTTCCGGTTAATACAATTCTAGCATGAATAATAAACATTTATCATGATATAAGGAAATAAATAATAACTTTATTATTGCCTCTAGGGCATATTTCCTTCACCTATATGCTGCCCCCCTGGAGTGCTTGAGCAAATTGATCGTCGGGGTCGTGCTTTCTTTTGGACCGGCAAGGATACTTGCTCCGGTGCTCGTTGTTTAATTGCTTGGGACAAAGTGTGCGTTGATTTGCAGGAAGGCGGACTCGTCATGCGCGACCTCCGGCGACAAAATATGTGCCTTCTTCTCAACTTCGTCGACGCTCTTCATCGGCCCGGCTCCCCGCCCTGGAAGCTCTGGTTCCTCCGTCACGTCAGGGGCGACGTTGGGGACCCCTGCTCGGCGCCTTCGTTCCTCCAGACAATCATCCAGGCGGCGCTACCGACCTACCGATCCATCACTCAGGTGCAGCTTGGTGATGGGCGCATTACCTCCTTCTGGCAGGATTGGTGGCTCCCAGGGGGTGCGCTCTGTTTCACCTTCAAGGCGCTCTTCTCCCACTCGACGCAGCGCAACGCTTCGGTCGCTGCGGTCATGGAGGACGGCCTCGCGCTTCAGCCGAGGCTTTCCACGGTGGCAGGTGTTCAGCTTGATGTCGTGCACGCACTCCTGTGGGATGTTCATCTGCTGGGCGTGCATGACCGTCGCTTCATGGCGTGGGGAGATGACCTTGCTTTCAGCTCGCGGGCTGCTTTCCGCGTCCTGTCACCACACGACGTGCTCGATCAGGACTCCATCGACATATGGGGTTCTCGGCTCCCTGGAAAAATCAAGATCTTTGCTAGGCTTTTGGTTGGCGATCGGCTTAGCACTCGGGCGAATCTGTGCGCCAAAAACTGCGCTCCTTCATCGACATGTGCCTCCTGCCATGCGACGGAGATGGCGGACCATCTCTTCGCTGCCTGTCCTCGTGTGGCACCGGTCTGGGCCGGACTTGGCTTGGGCCCCTTTCTCTCCGTGAGTGAAATTCTCTCTACTTCACCCACGCCGCAAATTAATGGTTCTGCCCGGAGAGATGGCCTCTACATCCTGCTCTGGAACGTGTGGAAAGCCAGGAACAATGTGGTCTTCAACTCCATCAGCTGCACGACCGACGACGTTCCCCGGCGCACGGCCGAAGATGTGCTTCTGTGGTCCAAACGTTTTGAGACTGGATCGAGCGAACAGCTCCTCCTGTTCCGCTCCTTCCTTATCTCGGGCACTTAGATTACCTCTCTCTCTCTTTTTTGTTTCTTTGCCTCTTTATCTTGTTGTTTTTTATCTCCTCGGTGGAAAACATTGTATGACGCCATGTCGTTTCGAGTAATATAACAACCGGTGGGGCTTCCGCTCCCCCGTCATTCTCGAAAAAAGGGCTCGGCCCAGTAGACACTGTAGTAGGCGCCGGTTGCCTTCTTCGGCACTGAATGCGCTGAATAGGAGCACCCTCATGGTACACATGTACATGAATTTGTTAGTAGACCTTTGGCCCAAAGCCCATCTAAAATTCTGTAATTCTTTTGGCCTATTCGTACATTGATAGTGCGTGGTGTGAGTAGGACTAAAATGTAGTCCCACCTTGAAATATGATAGAGAGTTGCATCTCTTTATAAGGTGAGCTCTTCTACCATTTGTATGAGCATGATAAGAGGAGACCTACATGCGTGATCCTCGCCACGCCTCGCCTCGTCACGACGGTTCGTGCCGCGGGTTGCCGGAATGAGCCGAGCCGAGGAGAAAGCTAATTCTTTTGGATCGTGGGGCTGTTACTTGGATGTGCAGTTTTCTCCACAACCTTAATCCTGTGCAGCAGGAAGCTTTTGAGAAGATCGATACCCTCTTTAAAGGCGCCCTTCTAAGTGTTCTTGACGATTCCATTGTAGATTCATATATGTCGTTTGACAACGGCAAGGACATGTGGGCTGCGCTCGAGGCCAAGTTTGGTGCCTCGGATGCTGGCAGCAAGTTGTACGTCATGGATCAATTCTATGACTACAAGATGACTGATGAGCGGTTGGTTGTATAGCAGGCTCATGAGATACAGTCACTCGCCAAGGAACTTGAGTACTTTAAGTGTTTGTTGCCGGAGGCATCATTGCCACGCTCCCACCTTCGTGGAACAATTTTGCTACTTCCCTGAAACACAAGAGACAGGAGTTTTCCATTTCAGATCTCATTGGTACTCTTGATATTGAAGAGAAGGCGAGAGCAAAAGGCACACATTCTCGAGTTGCTGAGGGAGCTTGTAGTGCCCACATGTTACAGAAGTAGAACTTCCATCCCAACAAGTTCAAAACAACAAGAACAAAACTCACGGAAAAGGCAAGTTTGATGCAAAGAACAAGTTGTTAAATCCTACCAACTTCAAGAAGAATTCTCATAAGAAGGGAAAGGGACTATGCCATGTCTGCGGTGATCCGAATCACTGGGCTCCGAGATGTCCTAACAGCTTTGAGGAGCGTGAACGTGAGAAGAGCGCCAAGTCCGCTAATGTTTTCATCGGTGATATTGATATGAAGGAATCTGGGTACGGTATTTTTTCTACCATCCTTTCAGTATTTCAATCTCCTGATTGGTTAATTGACACCAGTGCCAATGTACATGTTTGTGCTGACTCCTCCATGTTTTCTTCTTACCAGGTCACAGGGACTTCTCCCGTGCTCATGGGGAATGGGTCACATGCCATTGTTCGAGGTGTCGGTATGGTCGATCTAAAGTTTACTTCAGGGAAGATCGTGCGCCTGAAGAACGTTCATCATGTGCCCTCCATCAATAAAAATCTCATTAGCGGTTCCCATTTATGTCAAGATGGTTTTAAGTTGGTTTTAGAGTCCAATAAAGTTGTAATTTCTAAGTATGGACAATTTGTTGGAAAAGGCTATGAGTGCGGAGGTTTGTTCCGCCTGTCTTTGTCAGATATTTGCACTAAAGTTATTAATCATGTCTGCCACGATAATGAGTCTAATATTTGGGATTCAGGACTTTGTCACATTAATTTTGGGTGGATGACGCGGCTAGCCATTATGAGTTTAATTATGAAATTCTCTATTGTCAAGGGCTCCAAGTGCCAAGTGTGTGTGCAAGCTAAGCAAACCTCGCAAGTCCCATAAGACTGCAGAGGCAAGAGACTTGGCACCACTAGAGCTTATACATTCTGATCTTTGTGAGATGAATGGCGTGTTGACAAAAGGTGGAAAGAAATACTTCATGATTTTGATTGATGACTCCACTAGATATTGTTATGTGTATCTTCTGAAATCAAAAGATGAGGCTTTAAATTTTTTCAAAAATATAAAGATGAAATAGAGAACCAACTTGATCGAAAAATTAAATGGCTTAGATCTTATCGTGGTGGAGAGTATTTTTTCAATGAATTTGATTTGTTTTGTGCGAAACATGGTATAATCCATGAGGACGCCTCCCTACTCACCTCAGTCAAATGGGGTGGACGAAAGAAAGAACTGAACTCTAACTTATTTAGCTAACGCCATGTTAAACTCAACGAGTCTCTCCAAGGCATGGTGGGGGGAGGCGCTAATGACTGCATGTCATGTCCTAAACTGAGTTCCCACAAAGCATAAGACCATGACTCCATTCGAGGAATGGGAAAGGAAAAGATTGAAACTCTCCTACGTACGTACTTGGGGTTGTTTGGCGAAAGTCAATATACCAATTCCCAAGAAGCGCAAGCTTGGACCAAAAACCATAGATTGTGTTCTTATGGGCTATGCTTTTCATAGCGTTGGCTATAGATTTTTGATAATAAAATCCGAGATATTCGACATGCATGTTGGTACAATTATGGAGTCGAATGATGCGACTTTCTTTGAGGACATATTTCCTATGAACGATATGTCGAGTTCATCAAATCAGGAGATACCTACTTCATCTAGTGAGGAATTTGTTGTAATTCCTGAACCCACCATTGTGATGGAACACGTTGAGAATCCTGTTGGGGATGACAATGAAACTCTTCTAAGGAGTAAGAGACATAGGACCGCAAAGTCCTTTGGTGATGATTTCATTGTATACCTCGTGGATGACACACCCAGGACTATTTCAGAAGCCTATGCATCTTCTGATGCTGACTACTGGAAGGAAGCTGTCCGCAGCGAGATGGATTCCATCTTAGCTAACGGAACTTGGGAAATCACTGATCGTCCTTATGGGTGCAAACCTGTAGGATGTAAGTGGGTGTTCAAGAAAAAGCTTAAACCTGATGGTACGATTGAAAAGTATAAGGCACAGCTTGTGGCTAAGGGTTATACCCAGAAAGAAGGTGAAGAATATTTTGATACTTACTCACCTGTGGCTAGACTGACCACTATTCGGGTGCTACTATCACTGGCTGCCTCACACTATCTTCTCGTTCATAAAATGGCTGTTAAGACGACATTCCTCAATGGAGAGTTGAAGGAGGAAATTTACATGGATCAGCCCGATGGTTTTGTATTACCTGGTCAAGAAGGAAAGGTAGGCAAGTTATTAAAGTCTTTATATGGCATTAAACAAGCTCCTAAAGAGTGGCATGAGAAGTTCTAAAGAACATTAACTGTTGCAGGCTTTGTAGTAAACGATGGTGACAAGTGTGTGTACTATCGGCATGGTGGGGGTGAAGGAGTTATTCTTTGTCTGTATGTCGACGACATACTGATCTTTGGAACCAAACTTGATTTAATCAAGGAGGTTAACAATTTCTTATCTCAATGTTTTGAGATGAAGGATCTAGGAGTAGCTGATGTCATCTTAAACATCAAGTTGTTGAGGTATGAGAATGGTGGGATTACACTGCTTCAGTCCCACTATGTGGGAAAGGTCTTGAGTCATTTTTGGTATGGCGACTGCCAGCCTTCTCCAACTCCATATGATGTTAGTGTGTTGCTTCGAAGGAATCGACAGATTGCTAGAGATCAATTGAGATATTCTCAGATTATTGGCTTGCTTATGTGCTTGGCTAGTGCCACGAGGCCTGAAATCTCGTTTGCTATGAGCAAACTAAGCCGATTTGTATCAAATCCGGGAGGTGATCATTGCCCTGCACTTGACAGAGTTATGCGCCATTTGAAAGGCACTACAAGCTATGGGATTCACTATACCGGGTACCCAAGGGTACTCGAGGGTTATAGTGACTCAAACTGGATATCTGATGCTAGTGAGATTAAGGCCATGAGTGGTTATGTTTTTACACTAAGTGGTGGCGCTGTTTCCTGGAAGTCTTGCAAATAGACCATCTTAACGAGGTCAATTATGGAAGCAGAACTCACAACATTAGACACCGCCGCTGTTGAAGCAGAGTGGCTTCATGAGCTCTTGATGGACTTACCTATGGTTGAAAAACCAATACCCCCTATCCTGATGAACTATGATAATCAAACTTTGATCGTCGAGATAAATAGTTCTAGGGATAATATGAAGTCCTCAAGGCATGTGACAAGGAGATTAAAATCTGTCAGAAAATTGAAGAACTCCGGAGTTATTACGTTGGATTATATCCAAATGTCAAAAAAATTGGCAGATCCCTTCACAAAGGGTTTACACGTAATGTGATCGATAATGCATCGATGGAGATGGGTTTGAGACCCACCGCACGAGTTGTCCACAGTGGTAATCCACTCTATATAATCGGAGATCCCGTGAGGTAGAAGTGGGAGACAAGCTGTTGGTCAGTTGGGAGGAGAGTATCCCTATATTAATTATCCACTCCGTGAAGATGCAATACTCTCCTGAGATGCATGGCAGGTTGATACTTATCTTAATGTGTTCCAAGTGGCTTATTTGGGTAAGCAGAGATGTTGCCTTGCAGAGCATCTCCTGAGGAACACACCTATATAAACTTGACTGTTAACGAGCAGTCTGTAAGAATTGGGTGTTTTCTAATAAATTCATGAAAGGCCCTGGAGTACGACACATACTCTCCACCCGCGGGGAAGTCTTGCGGCAACCCAGTATCGTTCAAGAATTTGTGTGAAATTAGTCTCGCAGAAAACTTGTAGTTCAAGGCATAGCCCACTATTCAAGTTATGATCTAGTGTAGCATAAACCTTTAAGTGGAACTTCAACTTTACAGTATCCACTGAGCACCGGTATATAAACAATGTTTTGGAACTAAATGATGAAATGTGCCAATGAGACTTTGTGGGGGATTGTTGGAATTTGTTAGTAGGCCTTTGGCCCAAAGCCCAACTAAAATTCTGAAATTCTCTTTGCCCATTCATGCATAACTAGTGAGCGGGACTAAAGTTTAGTCGCACCCCGGAAGTTGAGAGAAAGTTGCACCTCTTTATAAGGTGGGGTCTTTTACCACTTGTATGAGCATGAGAAGAGAAGACCTACACGCGCGCTCCTCCTCCTCGCTCGCCTCACCATGCCTCGCTGCGCCGCGGGAATGAGCCGAGCCGAGGACAATACATTTTCTATATTTTTGCTGCTCCGGAATAATTAATAAGTCATTAATTAATAATTAATGCACGCGTTAATTACTCAGCCGTTATTGATTATTTTGGATCATGGGGCTGTTACTTGGGCGTGGAGCTTTCTCCACAACCTACCCGACCCGCATTATATAGTCAGGTGGTGAACGTCTACCCTAGCCGCCGCCACAACATATGGTTTCACATCGTTCGAGATCATTTCGCCGCCACGCAAGTCTTCTCCACCCCTCCTCCCGGCGTGCACCGCAAGAAGGGACAACAAGCCTCCGGAACCCCGCCTCTCGTGATCCTGTACGGGAGAGGGGCGATTAGGTTTTTGGGGAGCGCACTCGCGCAACTGCTGGCAGCGACGACTTCGCCAACGACAACTTCTTCCCCGGCCTCGGCAACCTCCTCATCAACGACATGGGCGACAACATCAACGTCGGCGCTCCTGCTCCAGCTGCACCGTATGTGGTCTTGTCCTCCTTGTTCGAGATTGTGGTAGAATTCATATTTCTAGTTTGTACCCTAGATTCGATCTGTTCATCTACTATGCTAGTCCGCATAATTAGTTTAATCTATGTTATTGTTGCCATGATTTACTTTCTATTTATTCGAATTAGATCTCGTAGTAATTTGCTCATATATTCAACAGTACACACACAGGCCACGATGCAATTCATGACACAAAGCGAATGACATACTTTCTATTTCTGAAATTTCAACGACGAACCCACCTGAATATAAATGCCATACTCAAGTTTGCTAGTACAAAAGCACGCACACACATACACACAGTTCGTCAATAATTAAGTTTATTACAATAGCTAGCACACACACTAGAGTTCATCCATAGTTAAGTCTATTACAATACCTAGCACACAAGCAGAGTTCATCAGTAATTAAGTTTACAATAGGTAGCGCACACATATAGTTCATCGACTGAACAAGTCCTCGTACATCCGGCTAAAGCCATACACTTGGCTAATCAAATAAAACACATCACTAACATAACAAGTTGATTCTGAGAAAAGGTTCTTTTCGACGGGCATGCTTGAACGACTAATGTAGAATCCATTCTCTCCTGCTGTACAGCAAGGTAATTAGGAATCCCCTTAAGAGAAACAAGGCAATTAAGAAGTTACTTAATTAAAAAAATACTCCCTCAGTAAGGAAATAAGACCGTTTAGATCACTATTTTAGCGATGTAAATGGTCTTATAGTATTTCTTTACAGAGAGAGTACAAAGAAATAAAAAAGGATAGCCAAGCTTAAGCTTAGTAACAGTACATAGGACAAAACAAACCAACATAATCTTGTATTTGTATGCATGGCTGAAACACATGTTCATGCATAAGCAAACACAACTGAATAAAAAACAGGTGCATGAACGAGTAAACAGAAGGGAAAAAGGAAGTAATCCATGGATTTTTATTTTCACTAGCTATCTGCTAGCTCAATTCATTATTAATCAGACTGAATAATTAAGCATGTTTAATTTACTCAAACTCTACAATCACCACACAATTTTTATGTGCTCCCTCCATTTTTCTATACAAAGTCACTATCGAAATTACAATTTGCAGCTATATTACCAAGTACCAAGTATGATTGCTAGATATTAACACAGTTCCCTATACTTATATTTCATCTTTCAAGTTTTATGTACTTCAAGTACCAAACTTGATTGCTGATTAATTTGTGGAACATACTTCAGCTTGGATAAAGAAAAATACAATGGCTGCATTTTCCTTGGCTCTCTAGTTGATTTTTAGCCAAAACTTGGATGGCCAAATTAGCCATCCAGTTCGAAAATGTGGTAGTCTGGCTGGGTTTTCATGTGTTTAAGTCATACACTAAAGCCTCATAGACTACACCACACAACTGCGTAAACCAACCAGTTTAGGACATAAAGTTAATGTTGTTGGAGAGGGTTAAATTCATACCAGACCACCGAATATCAAGGAGGAGCCTCTTTAACGTTCATCCGGTTTTGTCTCCACGTACTCCATTGTACAACCACCTACATGATGATTTTTATATATATAAAAGATGTTAACATCACAGACACAAAAGCACGCACAATTAGTTGTAATTAATTTAGTGATTCTTACCTTTTGGATTTGCCACGGGCTCAATATCATGGGTTAGAAATACCATGGTTCCCAAAACAGAGCATCCTTCAGCCTCAGCGAAAACAAAGTCAGCCTCCTCTCGAGTGTAAAACTGGAAGTCAATATAGTGAAAGTCCTTATGTTCGCCGATCCGATAGTGCTTAACCTTCAAATCAAAGAAAAATGTGAGCATTAACCATTTGCCAAGTGAAAATATAAATGTGTCCTAAAAGATTAGTTATGTTTGTACCGATGCTTTTTTTTCAACAAGCTGACTTATGCGCCTTAGCGATTGCTTGTTTGTTGTCTGCACCCGTACTGTGTTGGACTTGGAAGAGGAACTCATCTGCATTGCAACTCGAAGATAGGAAGTAGCATAAATAGCTTAACTTGATTTATAGAGTCATTGGAGGAGCATCAATTGTACCTTAGAACAGAATGAACATACTATCTATATATCTATCTAATGGAAGTCGGGTTCCATCGGGATCCTACCCTTATCCAGAAACAAATTAAACAAACAAAGTGAAAGCACATAACGAGGCAGGAGAGCAAGGCCGTGAAGAAATACTAGTACCTTAAGCTTACGATGCTGACTTGAGAGGACAAATGAGAGGGAGAAAGCTAGTTGCAGCAGGTCGACTGGTTGATTGTTTGGCGAGGCGAGCTAGCGCCCCTGCTACTTGTAGTACCTTGGAGACGGAGAAGACGAAGACGGAGAAGAAATGGCATGTATCCTACCACTACCAGTAAGCTAGTGGGACGTTCGGCTTGTTGGTGTAGCATGTGCGGTCTGCAGCACGCGCGTGTCCTTGAATATTCACTGTAGCAGCTAGCCTACCCGATGCGTGCAGCCATAGATGATGAACACCGTCCTTGTAGTACCTTGTATGAGTTACGTGTCGACCAACCAACGGCTACCGAGTTCACCACCCATGATGCATGCAACATTTGACATGATGAACATGCAGCGACAGCAGCAGCAGCTCCATCATGCATGATGCCTACTGTCTACAGACTACAGTAGTAGTACTACAACATTTAATGTAGCTGCTTCATGCATTGCAACCCTGCCGTGGCCCGTGGCCTGCCCAGCCCACGAGGGAAAATGTTCGCATATGCGCGGCGCAGCAGTAGCACTGTTTCGCTCCCTCCCATCCAGCATTGCATTTTACCCTCGCACAGCACTGCAGTTGTTTGGTTGTAATGTATGTACTGACGCATGCTGAGCTGAAATTGTGTTTGATAGGCTGCATCAGACGAGACATGTTGCGTTGAGACTGTCTTTGGTAGCCTGTATCTGCGGTAGACTGCATGAACGGAATTTTTGGTGCCAAGACAATATTTAAACAACATTTCGACACTTCACTAAACAATTCGAGCAATAAAACATTATCATCGCAACATAATCTGAACAATGGTAAAATGAAGAAAATAATTAACAATTAACATAACACATAATCTTATACTCCCTCCATTCCAAAATATAGTGCGTCCGCGTTTCTCGAGGTTCAACTTTGACCATAAATTTAACCAACGAGACCAACTGCGGCGGGAGAAAAAATATATAATTGAAAACTTCTTTCGAATACGAATTCACTGATATAATTTTTGGTCCCGCCGCAATCGGTCTTGATAGTTAAATTTACGGTCAAAGTTGAAGCACGGGGATAGAGGAAGCACTACATTGTGAAATGGAGGGAGTATTTACTAATTGGAGGCACCATACGAGCCTCCACGTTAATCCTTAAAAACTATCTATAAATAACCATTAGATCTTAATCCTACGTCTAGAAATAACCATATGAGCCTGCACGTTAATCCTCAAAATCTACCGATAAATAACCATTAGATCTTAATCCTACGTCTAGAATTAAATGAGATATGAGAAGTCTATTTCCTCATGTTTAGAAATCTGCACGTTTAAAAGTGAGATCTGATCAGCCAAAGAGTCCATAGCGTAGCTACAATCACCTAACAAGTTCAAGATTCTCTTTCCTGATCTATGATGTTACATGTCCATGCATAACACGGCCAACAATATACATACATCACGGATGATGATGTTCTTTTCCATAAAAATCTGCGTACACTACTTCAGTGTATTGTACACAACCACAACTCATATATTTTTTAGCTGAGTACAACTCACATATGGATGTATAATATTAATCCAGCCCATAAATAACACTTAAGTATATATCCTCAAATCTGTGCATGACATGCGCACATGGCATTTTCTAAATATAAAGAAATTACTATAGAAAAGGATCTAAATTTATGTGAAAACATATTTAATAAAATAATACCATATTTTTTTTACGGGGGAGAAATAATACCATATTACATTTTTAAAAATAATCCAAAATGGCTAAACCGTGCAAGTGCATCAGAAAAACACCGAGTTCAAACATAGGGTGTAACTTTCATATTTATATGATATTCAAGAAATAAAGCACAATGCAAGAGTTTTTATACCTGATAAAAATGCAATTTAATAGTAATTAAAAGGATAGATGTGCTCCAGATAAATTCATGGCATAGGCGTCACGTGGATAAAGCTATATATCATGGACTGAGATACAGGCCGATAGCAAAAAGGACTGGGATATGGGCTAAACAAAAGCGTCATAATTACTTTACCCGATGGCTTAGTTGGAATTTCAATTTAGAAAAATATACAATAAATTTTCGGCAGACATAAAATAATTACGCGATTTGTTAGGAAAAAACAAAGGGGCGAGCTTCTATAAATATATGTGCAATTTAAAAATATTCAAGTAGACTCCCAAATTTTGGTGTTTAGGTTTTAAAAATACAATGATGGATTCTAGAACTATACAGTCCAGGTACAAAAATGATCTGAACAAAATCAAAATTTAGTGAATTATTAAAAAGCCATAGAAGGCTTTCACAAGTTTAAATAAACTTCCAGAAATTCAATGATCTTCCAAACATTTAAAAGTACACGGATACGCTGGAACTGAGGCGCGACCCATGTCGAGGCCTGCTGCTCATTCGCATGCTGAACTGATGAGCACTTGCTGGAGGGTGCGGTGACAAATTAGGTCAGGGTCTGTGTGTTGGGGAACGTAGCAGAATTTTAAAATTTTCTACGCATCACCAAGATCAATCTATGGAGTCATCTAGCAATGAGGGAGAGGGGAGTGCATCTACATACCCTTGTAGATCGCTAAGCGGAAGCGTTCAAGTGAACGGGGTTGATGGAGTCGTACTCGTCATGATCTAAATCACCGATGATCCTAGTGCCGAACGGACTGCACCTCCGCGTTCAACACACGTACAGCCCGGGGACGTCTCCTCCTTCTTGATCCAGCAAGGGGAGAGGAGAAGTTGAGGGAAAACTCCGACAGCACGATGGCATGGTGGTGATGGAGCTCGTGGTTCTCCGGCAGGGCTTCGCCAAGCACTACGAAGGAGGACGAGGTGTTAGAGGAGGGAGAGGGCTGCGCCAGGGGAAGGCTGCGGCTGCCCTCTCTCTCCCTCACTATATATAGGGGAAAGGGAGGAGGGGGAGGCGCCCTAGGGTTCCCTAGGGGAGGGGCGGCGGCCACAGGGGAAACCCTAGATGGGTTTGGGCACCCCCACCCCCTAGGAAACTTGCCCCCAAGCCGGGAGGGGCGGCTGCCCTAGGGGTGGAGCCCCCACCTCTCCTGGTTACGTGAGATGGGGTGGGAGGGGCGCTCAGCCCCTTAGTGGGCTGATGTGCCCTCTCCCCTTGGCCCATTAGGCCCCCCAACGCTTGCCGGGGCCTCCGAAACCCCTTTCGGACACGCTGGTCATCACCTGGTACCCCCGGAACAATTCTGGACTCCAATACCCTTCGTCCAGTATACCGATCTTCACCTCCGGATCATTCCGGAGCTCCTTGTCATGTCCGGGATCTCATCCGGGACTCCGAACAACCTTCGATAACCACATACTATTTCCCATAACATCTCTAGCGTCACCGAACCTTAAGTGTGTAGACCCTACGGGTTCGGGAACCATGTAGACATGACCGAGACAACTCTCCGGCCAATAACCAACAGCGGGATCTGGATACCCATGATGGCTCCCACATGTTCCACGATGATCTCATCGGATGAACCACGATGTCGAGGATTCAATCAATCCCGTATACAATTCCCTTTGTCCAGCGGTATTGTACTTGCCCGAGATTCGATCGTCGGTATCCGATACCTTGTTCAATCTCGTTACCGGCAAGTCTCTTTACTCGTTCCGTAACACATCATCCCGTGATCAACTCCTTGGTCACATTGTGCACATTATGATGATGTCCTACCGAGTGGGCCCAGAGATACCTCTCCGTTACACGGAGTGACAAATCCCAGTCTCGATTCGTGCCAACCCAACAGACACTTTCGGAGATACTTGTAGTGAACCTTTATAGCCACCCAGTTACGTTGTGATGTTTGGCACACCCAAAGCACTCCTACGGTATCCGGGAGTTGCACAATCTCATGGTCTAAGGAAATGATACTTGACATTAGAAAAGCTTTAGCATACGAACTACACGATCTTTGTGCTAGGCTTAGGATTGGGTCTTGTCCATCACATCATTCTCCTAATGATGTGATCCCGTTATCAACGACATCCAATGTCCATGGTCAGGAAACCGTAACCATCTTATTGATCAACGAGCTAGTCAACTAGAGGCTTACTAGGGACATGGTGTTGTCTATGTATCCACACATGTATCTGAGTTTCCTATCAATACAATTCTAGCATGGATAATAAACGGTTATCATGAACAATGAAATATAATAATAACCAATTTATTATTGCCTCTAGGGCATATTTCCAACAGTCTCCCACTTGCACTAGAGTCATAATCTAGTTCACATCGCCATGTGATTAACACTCACAGGTCACATCGCCATGTGACGAACTGAAGGAAATATGCCCTAGAGGCAATAATAAAGTTATTATTTATTTCCTTATATCATGATAAATGTTTAGTATTCATGCTAGAATTGTATTAACCGGAAACATAATACATGTGTGAATACATAGACAAACAGAGTGTCACTAGTATGCCTCTACTTGACTAGCTCGTTAATCAAAGATGGTTATGTTTCCTAACCATGAGTTATTTGATTAACGAGGTCACATCATTAGTTGAATGATCTGATTGACATGACCCATTCCATTAGCTTAGCACCCGATCGTTTAGTATGTTGCTATTGCTTTCTTCATGACTTATACATGTTCCTATAACTATGAGATTATGCAACTCCCGTTTACCGGAGGAACACTTTGGGTACTACCAAACGTCACAACGTAACTGGGTGATTATAAAGGGGTACTACAGGTGTCTCCAAAGGTACATGTTGGGTTGGCGTATTTCGAGATTAGGTTTTGTCACTCCGATTATCGGAGAGGTATCTCTGGGCCCTCTCGGTAATACACATCACTTAAGCCTTGCAAGCATTGCAACTAAATGAGTTAGTTGCGGGATGATGTATTACGGAACGAGTAAAGAGACTTGCCGGTAACGAGATTGAACTAGGTATTGGATACCGACGATCGAATCTCGGGCAAGTAACATACCGATGACAAAGGGAACAACGCATGTTGTTATACGGTCTGAACGATAAAGATCTTCGTAGAATATGTAGGAGACAATATGGGCATCCAGGTCCCGCTATTGGTTATTGACCGGAGACGTGTCTCGGTCATGTCTACATTGTTCTCGAACCCGTAGGGTCCGCACGCTTAAGGTTACGATGACAGTTATATTATGAGTTTATGCATTTTGATGTACCGAAGGTTGTTCGGAGTCCCGGATGTGATGACGGACATGACGAGGAGTCTCGAAATGGTCGAGACGTAAAGATTGATATATTGGAAGCCTATGTTTGGATATCAGAAGTGTTCCGGGTGAAATCGGGATTTTACCGGAGTACCGGGAGGTTACCGGAACCCCCCGGGAGCCATATGGGCCTTAATGGGCTTTAGTGGAAAGGAGAAAGGGGCAGCCCAAGGTGGCTGCGCACTTGCCCCCTCCCCTAGTCCTATTAGGACTAGGAGAAGGTGGCCGGCCCCCCTCTCCCTCTTTCCCCCTCGGGGAATCCTAGTCCAACAAGGATTGGGGGGGGGGAGTCCTACTCCCGGAAGGAGTAGGACTCCTCCTGCGCCCTCCTCTTGGCCGGCGCCCCCCTCCCCCTTGGCTCCTTTATATACTGAGGCAGAGGCACCCCAGAAACACACAAGTTGATCCACGTGATCTATTCCTTAGCCGTGTGCGGTGCCCCCAGCCACCATAGTCCTTGATAATACTGTAGCGGAGTTTAGGCGAAGCCCTGCTGCTGTAGTACATCAAGATCATCACCACGCCGTCGTGTTGACGGAACTCTTCCCCGACACTTTGCTGGATCGGAGTCTGGGGATCGTCATCGAGCTGAACGTGTGCTCGAACTCGGAGGTGCCGTAGTTTCGGTGCTTGATCGGTTGGATCGTGAAGACGTACGACTACTTCCTCTACGTCGCGTCAACGCTTCCGCAGTCGGTACGTAGACAACACTCTCCCCTCTTGTTGCTATGCATCACATGATCTTGCGTGTGCGTAGGAAATATTTTGAAATTACTACGAAACCCAACACCAACATCCAAGAGTCTACTAGACTCAATGATCTAGTTCACATCACTATGTGATAAACACTCAAAGAGTTCTGGGTTTGATCATGTTATGCTTGTGAGAGAGGTTGTAGTCAACGGGTCTTGCCATATTCAGATCCCTATGTATTTCGCAAAATTTTATATCGTAGATGCTGCTGCCATGTTCCACTTGGAGCTATTCCAAATTATTGCTCCATTATACGTATCCGGTATACTCAGAGCTATCCGGATAGGTGTTAAGCTTGCATCGACGTAACTCTTTATGTCGAACTCTTTATCACCTCCATAACCGAGAAACATTTCCTTATTCCTCTAAGGATAATTTTGACTTCTATCTAGTGATCCACTCCTAGATCACCTTTGTACCCTCTTGCCAGACATGTGGCAAGGCACACATTAGGTGCGGTACTTCAGCATGGCATACCGTATAGAGCCTATGACAAGAGCATAGGGGACGACCTTCGTCCTTCTTCTTTCTTCTACCGTGGTCAAGCTTTGAGTCTTACTCAACTTCACACCTTACAACTCAGGTAAGAACCCCTTCTTCGACTGATCTATTTTGAACTCCTTCAAAAACATGTCAAGGTGTGCGTTCTTTGAAAGTGTCATCAGGCGTCTTGATCTATCTCTATAGATCTTGATGCCCAATATGTAAGCAGCTTTATCCAGGTCTTCCTTTGAAAAACACCCTTCAAACAACTGTTTATGCTTTCCAGAAATTCTACATTATTTCGGATCAACAATATGTCATCCACATATACTTATCAGAAATGTTGTAGTTCTCCCACTCACTTTCTTGTAAATACAAGTGTCTAACAAACATTGTATAAACCTAAAAGCTTTGATCACTCCATCAAAGCATATATTCCGATTCCGAGATGCTTGCTCTAGTCCATAGAAGGATTGCTGGAGCTAGCATACCTTTTAGCATCCTTAGGATCGACAAAACCTTTTATTGTATCACATACAACTTTTTCTTACGAAAACTGGTAAGAAAACTTGTTTTGACATCCATCTGTCAGATTTCATAATTGAAAAATACAGCTAATGCTAACATGATTCCGACGGACTTAAGCATCACTACGGGTGAGAAATTCTCATCGTAGTCAACTCCTTGAACTTGTGAAAAGATTCTTTCCCACAAGTCGAGCTTCATAGACGGTAACATTACCGCCCACGTCCGTCTTCTTCTTAAAGATCCATTTATCTCAATGGCTTGCCGATCAACGGGCAAGTCCACCAAAGTCCATACTTTGTTCTGATACATGGATCCTTCTCGGATTTCATGGCTTCTAACCATTTGTCGGAATACGGGCCCACCATCGCTTCTTCATAGCTCGTAGGTTCATTGTTGTCTAACAACATGACATCTAAGACAGGATTACCGTACCACTCAGGAGTAGTACATATCCTTGTCGACCTACGAGGTTCAATAGCAACTTGATACGAAGCTTCATGATCACTATCATTAACTTCCTCTTCAACAAACGTAGGCGCCACAGAAAACATCTTTCTGTGTTGCATCACTCTCTGGTTGAAGTAAAGGTTCGACAACCTCATCAAGTTCTATCTTCCTCCCACTCAATTCTTTCGAGAGAAACTCCTTCTCGAGAAAGGACCCGTTCTTAGCGACAAACAATTTTCCCTCGGATCGGAGATAGAAGGTATACCAAACTGTCACCTTTGGGTATCCTATGAAGATGTGTTTGTCCGCTTTTGGGTTCGAGCTTCTCCGGCTGAAGCCTTAAGCATCGCAGCCCCAAACATTAAGAAATGACAACTTTGGTTTCTTGCCAAACCAATGTTCATACGACGTTGTCACAACGGACTTATATGGTGTCCTATCTAAAGTGAATGCAGCTGTCTCTAATGCATAACCTCAAAATAATAGCGGTAGATCGGTAAGAGACATCATAGATCGCACCATATCTCATAAGGTTCGATTACGACGTCCGGACACACCATTACGCTGTGGTGTTCCAGGTGGCTTCAACTGCGAAACAACTCCACAATGTCTTAAGTGATTGCCAAACTCATAACTCAGAAAATCCCCTTTTGATCAGATCGTAGGAACATGATCTTCTTGTTATGATGATTCTTAACTTCACTCTGAAATCGCTTGAACTTTTCAAACGTTTCAGACTTGTGCTTCATTAAGTAAATATACCTATATCTACCCAAATCGTCAGTGAAGATGAGAAAATAGCGATATCCACCGCACGCTTCAATTCTCATTGGATCACATGCGTCAGCATGTATGATTTCCAACAAGTCACTTGCCTGTTTCATTGTACCTGAAAACGGGGTCTTAGTCATCCTGCCCATGAGGCATGGCTCGCATGTGTCAAGCGATTCAAAATCAAGTGACTCCAAACATCCATTGATATGGAGTTTCTTCATGCATCTTACACCAATATGACCTAAGCGGCAGTTCCACAAGAAAGTGGTACTATCATTATTAACTCTACATCTTTTGGCGTGAACATGTGTATTACCACGACCGAGATTCAATGAACCGTTCACGTAGGGTGCATGACCATGAAAGGTATTATTCATGTAAATAGAATAACCGGTATTCTCTAACTTAAATGAATAACCGTATTGCAATGAACATGATCTAATCATATTCATGCTCAACGTAGACACCTGATAACATTTATCTAGGTTCAATACTAATCCTGAAGGCAGATGGAGCGTGCGATGGTGATCTCATCAACTTTGGAAACACTTCCAACACACATCGTCACCTCGCCCTTAGCCAGTCTCTGTTTAGTCCGAAGCTTTTGCTTCAAGTCACCAATAATAGCAACTGAACCAGTATCCAATAACATTAATAACACATATATACTTTGTTGAAGTTGCCAGCCTTCTTATCTACCATGCATTTGGGGTAATTCCGCTACCAGTGACCGTTCCCCTTACAATAGAAGCACTTAGTCTCGGGTTTGGTTTCAACCTTGGGTTCCTTCACTGGAGCGGCAACTGGTTTGCCATCCATGAAGTTTCCCTTCTAGCCCTTGCCCTTCTTGAAACCAGTGGTCTTGTTAAACCATCAACACTTGATGCTCCTTCTTGATTTCTACCTTTTGCGGTCTTAAGCACCGCGAACAGCTCCGGGACCAACTCCATCCCTTGCATGTCATAGTTTATCACGAAGATCTAGTAGCTTAGTGATAGTGGCTAGAGAACTCTATCAATCACTATCTTATCTGGAAGTTTAACTCCCACTTGATTTAAGTGATTGTAGCACCCAGACATTCTGAGCACATGCTCACTAGCTGAGCTATTCTCCTCCATCTTGTTGGAAAAAGAACTTGTCGGAGGTCTCACACCTCTCAACACGGGCATGAGCCTGAAATCCCAATTTCAGCTCTTGGAACATCTCATATGTTCTATGGCGTTCAAAACGTCATTGGAATCCCGATTCTAAGCCGTAAAGTATGGTGCACTAAACTATCAGGTAGTCATCAGAATGTGTCTGTCAGGTGTTCACAACATCCACAGACGACGTTGTAGGGGTTTGCACATCGAGCGGTGCATCAAAGACGTAAGCCTTCTATGTAGCAGTGAGGACACTCCTCGGACTATGGACCTAGTCCACATCATTGCTTACAATATCTTTCAACTTAATCTTTCTCTAGGAACGTATTGAAACAAGGAGCTACAACGTGAGCTATTTATCTACAACATATTTGCAAAGACAATTTAGACAATGTTCATGATAATTAAGTTCATCTAATCAAATTATTCAATGAACTCCCACTCAGATAGACATCCCTCTAGTCATCTAAGTGAAACATGATCTGAGTCAACTAGGCCGTGTCCGATCACCACGTGAGACGGACTAGTCAACATCGGTGAACATCATCATGTTGATCGTATCTTCTATACGACTCATGCTCGACCTTTCGGTCTTCCGTGTTCCGAGGCCATGTCTGTACATGCTAGGCTCGTCAAGTCAACCTAAGTGTATTACATGTGTTCCGAGGCCATGTCTGTGTTGGGGAACGTAGTAATTTCAAAAAATTTCCTACGCACACGCAAGATCATGTGATGCATAGCAATGAGAGGGGAGAGTGTTGTCTACGTACCAACGCACACCGACTGCGGAAGCGATCACACAACGTAGAGGAAGTAGTCGTACGTCTTCACGATCCAACCGATCAAGCACCGAAACTACGGCACCTCCGAGTTCGAGCACACGTTCAGCTCAATGACGATCCCCGGACTCCGATCCAGCAAAGTGTCGGGGAAGAGTTCCGTCAGCACGACGGCGTGGTGACGATCTTGATGTACTACTGCAGCAGGGCTTCGCCTAAACTCCGCTACAGTATTATTGAGGTATATGGTGGCAGGGGGCACCGCACACGGCTAAGGAATAGATCACGTGGATCAACTTGTGTGTCTAGAGGTGCCCCCTGCCTCCGTATATAAAGGAGTAGAGGGGGGGAGGCTGGCCGGCCAAGCTTGGTGCGCCAGGAGAGTCCTACTCCCTCTGGGAGTAGGATTCCCCCCCCCAATCCTAGTTGGAATATGATTCGTGGAGGGGGAAAAGAGGAGGAGGGGGACGGCCACCTCTCCTAGTCCTAATAGGACTAAGGGAAGGGGGGAGGCGCGCAGCCCATCTAGGGCAGCCCCTTCTCTTTTCCACTAAGGCCCACTATGGCCCATATAGCGCCCGGGGGGTTCCGGTAACCCTCCCGGTACTCCGGTAAAATCCCGATTTCACCCGGAACACTTCCGATGTCCAAACATAGGCTTTCAATATATCAATCTTTATGTCTCGACCATTTCGAGACTCCTCATCATGTCCGTGATCACATCCGGGACTCCGAACAACCTTCGGTACATCAAAATGCACAAACTCATAATATAGCTGTCATCGTAACCTTAAGCGTGCGGACCCTACGGGTTCGAGAACAATGTAGACATGACCGAGACATGTCTCCGGTCAATAACCAATAGCGGGACCTGGATGCCCATATTGGCTCCTACATATTCTACGAAGATCTTTATCGGTCACACCGCATAACAACATACGTTGTTCCCTTTGTCATCGGTATGTTACTTGCCCGAGATTCGATCGTCGGTATATCCCCAACAGTGGCATCCGAGCCTAGGTTATTTATGTTGATGTTATAATGCACGAGTAGATCACAAGTGAGTTGTGGATGATACAAGTCATACTGCCTACCAGCATGTCATACTTTGGTTCGGCGGTATTGTTGGACGAGACGACCCGGACCAACATTACGCGTACGCTTACGCGAGACCGGTTCTCCCGACGTGCTTTGCACATAGGTGGCTTGCGGGCGACTGTCTCTCCAACTTTAGTTGAACCAAGTATGGCTACGCCCGGTCCTTGCGAAGGTTAAAACGGAGTCTATTTGACAAACTATCGTTGTGGTTTTGATGCGTAGGTGAGATTGGTTCTTACTTAAGCCCGTAGCAGCCACGTAAAACTTGCAACAACAAAGTAGAGGACGTCTAACTTGTTTTTGCAGGGCATGTTGTGATGTGATATGGTCAAGACATGATGCTGAATTTTATTGTATGAGATGATCATGTTTTGTAACCGAGTTATCGGCAACTGGCAGGAGCCATATGGGTTGTCGCTTTATTGTATGCAATGCAATTGCGCGATGTAATGCTTTACTTTATTACTAAGCGGTAGTGATAGTCGTGGAAGCATAAGATTGGCGAGACGACAACGATGCTACGATGGAGATAAAGGTGTCGCGCCAGTGACGATGGTGATCATGACGGTGCTTCGGAGATGGAGATCACAAGCACAAGATGATGATGGCCATATCATATCACTTATATTGATTGCATGTGATGTTTATCTTTTTATGCATCTTATCTTGCTTTGATTGACGGTAGCATTATAAGATGATCTCTCACTAAATTATCAAGAAGTGTTCTCCCTGAGTATGCACCGTTGCCAAAGTTCGTCGTGCCCAGACACCACGTGATGATCGGGTGTGATAAGCTCTACGTCCATCTACAACGGGTGCAAGCCAGTTTTGCACACGCAGAATACTCAGGTTAAACTTGACGAGCCTAGCATATGCAGATATGGCCTCGAAACACGAGACCGAAAGGTCGAGCGTGAATCATATAGTAGATATGATCAACATAAACGATGTTCACCATTGAAAGCTACTCCATCTCACGTGATGATCGGTTATGGTTTAGTTGATTTGGATCACGTGATCACTTAGAGGATTAGAGGGATGTCTATCTAAGTGGGAGTTCTTAAAGTAATTTGATTAATTGAACTTAAATTTATCATGAACTTAGTACCTGATGTATCTTGCTTGTTTATGTTGATGTAGATAGATGGCTCGTGCTGTTGTTCCGTGAATTTAATGCGTTCCTTGAGAAGCAAGTTGAAAGATGATGGTAGCAATTACACGACTGGGTCCGTAACTTGAGGATTATCCTCATTGTTGCATAGAAGAATACGTCCTGGAAGCACCGCTGGGTGCCAGGGCCTGCTGCTGGAGCAACCAGGATGTTATGAACGTCTGGCAGAGCAAGCTGATGACTACTCGATAGGTTCAGTGTGCCATGCTTAACGGCTTAGAATCGGGACTTCAACGACGTTTTGAACGTCATGAGCATATGAGATTCCAGAGTTGAAGTTAATATTTCAAGCAATGCCCGGATTGAAGAGATATGAAGTCTCCAATAAGTTCTATAGCTGCAAGATGGAGGAGAACAGTTCTGTTAGTGAGCATATACTCAAAATGTCTGGGTATAATAATCACTTGATTCAATTGGGAGTTAATCTTCCAGATGATTGCGTCATTGACAGAATTCTCCAATCACTGCCACCAAGCTACAAGAGCTTTCGTGATGAACTATAATATGCAAGGGATGAATAAGACTATTCCGAGCTCTTCGCAATGCTGAAAGCTGCGGAGGTAGAAATCAAGAAGGAGCATCAAGTGGATGGTCAACAGACCACTAGTTTCAAGAAAAAGGGCAAAGGGAAGAAAGAAGGAACTTCAGAAGAAACGCGAACGTTGCTGCTCAGAGAAGAAACCCAAGTCTGGACCTAAGCCTGAAACTGAGTGCTTCTACTGCAAGCAGACTGGTCACTGGAAGCGTAACTGCCCCAAGTATTTGGCGGATAAGAAGGATGGCAAGGTGAACAAAGGTATATGTGATATACATGTTATTGATGTGTACCTTACTAAAGCTCGCAGTAGCACCTGGGTATTTGATACTGGTTCTGTTGCTAATATCTGCAACTCGAAACAGGGACTACGGAATAAGCGGGCATTGGCAAAGGACGAGGTGACGATGCGCGTGGGAAACGGTTCCAAAGTCGATGTGATCACGGTCGGCACGCTACCTCTACATCTACCTTCGGGATTAATATTAGACCTAAATAATTGTTAGGTGCCAGCGTTGAGCATGAACATTATATCTGGATCTTGTTTAATGCGAGACGGTTATTCATTTAAATCAGAGAATAATGGTTGTTCTATTTATATGAGTAATATCTTTTATGGTCATGCACCTTTAAAGAGTGGTCTATTTTTGATGAATCTCAATAGTAGTGATACACATATTCATAATGTTGAAACCAAAAGATGCAGAGTTGATAATGAAAGTGCAACTTATTTGTGGCACTGTCGTTTAGGTCATATCGGTGTAAAGCGCATGAAGAAACTCCATACTGATGGACTTTTGGAACCACTTGATTATGAATCACTTGGTACTTGCGAACCGTGGCTCATGGGCAAGATGACTAAAACACCGTTCTCCGGTACTATGGAGAGAGCAACAGATTTGTTGGAAATCATACATACCGATGTATGTGGTCCGATGAATATTGAGGCTCATGGTGGATATCGTTATTTTCTCACCTTCACAGATGACTTAAGCAGATATGGATATATCTACTTAATGAAACATAAGTCTGAAACATTTGAAAAGTTCAAAGAGTTTCAGAGTGAAGTTGAAAATCATCGTAACAAGAAAATAAAGTTTCTACGATCTGATCGTGGAGGAGAATATTTGAGTTACGAGTTTGGTGTATATTTGAAAAATTGTGGAATAGTTTCGCAACTCACGCCACCCGGAACACCACAGCGTAATGGTGTGTCCGAACGTCATAATCGTACTTTACTAGATATGGTGCGATCTATGATGTCTCTTACTGATTTACCGCTATCGTTTTGGGGTTATGCTTTAGAGACGGCCGCATTCACATTAAATAGGGCACCATCAAAATCCGTTGAGACGACGCCTTATGAACTATGGTTTGGCAAGAAACCAAAGTTGTCGTTTCTTAAAGTTTGGGGCTGCGATGCTTATGTGAAAAAGCTTCAACCTGATAAGCTCGAACCCAAATCGGAGAAATGTGTCTTCATAGGATACCCAAAGGAGACTGTTGGGTACACCTTCTATCACAGATCCGAAGGCAAGAGATTCATTGCTAAGAATGGATCCTTTCTAGAGAAGGAGTTTCTCTCGAAAGAAGTGAGTGGGAGGAAAGTAGAACTTGACGAGGTAACTGTACCTGCTCCCTTATTGGAAAATAGTACATCACAGAAAACTGTTTCTGCGACATCTATACCAATTAGTGAGGAAGCTAATGATGTTGATCATGAAACTTCAGGTCAAGATACTACTGAACCTCATAGATCGACCAGAGCGAGATCCGCACCAGAGTGGTACGGTAATCCTGTTCTGGAAGTCATGCTACTAGATCATGATGAACCTACGAACTATGAAGAAGCGATGGTGAGCCCAGATTCCGCAAAGTGGCTTGAAGCCATGAAATCTGAGATGGGATCCATGTATGAGAACAAAGTATGGACTTTGGTTGACTTGCCCGATGATCAGCAAGCAATTGAGAATAAATGGATCTTCAAGAAGAAGACTAATGCTGATGGTAATGTTACTGTCTACAAAGCTCGACTTGTCGCAAAAGGTTTTCGACAAGTTCAAGGGGTTGACTACGATGAGACCTTCTCACCTGTAGCGATGCTTCAGTCTGTCCGAATCATGTTAGCAATTGCCGCATTTTATGATTATGAAATTTGGCAGATGGATGTCAAAATTGCATTCCCGAATGGATTTCTGGAAGAAGAGTTGTATATGATACAACCGGAAGGTTTTGTCGATCCAAAGGGAGCTAACAAAGTGTGCAAGCTCCAGCGATCCATTTATGGACTGGTGCAAGCCTCTCGGAGTTGGAATAAACGTTTTGATAGTGTAATCAAAGCATTTGGTTTTATACAGACTTTCGGAGAAGCCTGTATTTACAAGAAAGTGAGTGGGAGCTCTGTAGCATTTCTGATATTATATGTGGATGACATATTGCTGATTGGAAATGATATAGAATTTCTGGATAGCATAAAGGGATACTTGAATAAGAGTTTTTCAATGAAAGACCTCGGTGAAGCTGCTTACATATTAGGCATTAAGATCTATAGAGATAGATCAAGACGCTTAATTGGACTTTCACAAAGCACATACCTTGACAAGATTTTGAAGAAGTTCAAAATGGATCAAGCAAAGAAAGGGTTCTTGCCTATGTTACAAGGTGTGAAGTTGAGTCAGACTCAATGCCCGACCACTGCAGAAGATAGAGAGAAAATGAAAGATGTTCCCTATGCTTCAGCCATAGGCTCTATCACGTATGCAATGCTGTGTACCAGACCTGATGTGTGCCTTGCTATAAGTTTAGCAGGGAGGTACCAAAGTAATCCAGGAGTGGATTACTGGACAGCGGTCAAGAACATCCTGAAATACCTGAAAAGGACTAAGGATATGTTTCTCGTATATGGAGGTGACAAAGAGCTCACCGTAAAAGGTTACGTTGATGCAAGCTTTGACACTGATCCGGACGATTCTAAATCGCAAACCGGATACATGTTTACATTAAACGGTGGAGCTGTCAGTTGGTGCAGTTCTAAACAAAGCGTCGTAGCGGGATCTACATGTGAAGCAGAGTACATAGCTGCTTCAGAAGCAGCAAACGAAGGAGTCTGGATGAAGGATTTCATATTCGATCTAGGTGTCATACCTAGTGCATCGGGTCCAATGAAAATCTTTTGTGACAATACTGGTGCAATTGCCTTGGCAAAGGAATCCAGATTTCACAAAAGGACCAAGCACATCAAGAGACGCTTCAATTCCATCCGGGATCTAGTCCAGGTGGGAGACATAGAGATTTTCAAGATACATACGGATCT
>NC_053028.1:224955449-224972849 GCF_003073215.2 Triticum urartu
GTCTGTTGGGTTGGCATGAATCGAGACTGGGATTTGTCACTCCGTGTAAACGGAGAGGTATCTTTGGGCCCACTCGGTAGGACATCATCATAATGTGCACAATGTGACCAGGGATTTGATGATGGGATGATGTGTTACGGAACGAGTAAAGAGACTTACTGGTAACGAGATTGAACAAGGTATCGAGATATCGACGATTGAATCTCGGGCAAGTACTATACCGGTAGACAAAGGGAATTGTATACGGGATTGACTGAATCCTTGACATCGTGGTTCATCCGATGAGATCATCGTGGAACATGTGGGAGCCAACATGGGTATCCAGATCCCATTGTTGGTTATTGACCAGAGAGATGTCTCGGTCATGTCTGCATTATTCCCGGGCCCGTAGGGTCTACACACTTAAGGTTCGGTGACGCTAGGGTTATAGGGGAAGTATGTACGCAGTTACCGAATGTTGTTCAGAGTCCCGGATGAGATCCCAGACATCACGAGGAGTTTCAGAATGGTCCGGAGGTGAAGATTGATATAGTGGACGAAGGGTTTTGGAGTCCGGAAGTGTTCCGGAGGTACCGGGTGATGACCAGCATGACCGAAAGGTGTTTCGGGAGCCCTGGCAAGTGTTGGGGGGCTTCATGGGCCAAGGGAAGGGGGAAAACCAGCCCACTAAGGGGTTGTGCACCCCCTCACCTATTCCCACGTGACCAGGGGTTTGGGGTGCCCCATCTAGGGTTCCCACCTCCTGGCTTGGGGGCCAAGTCACCCAAGGGGGAGATCCCATCTGCCCTGGCCGCCGCCCCCCTAGGGGAAACCCTAGGGCGCCTCCCCTTGCCCTTGCCCCTATATATGGTGGAGGTTTTGGGGCTGCACAACACACGAGTCTCTCTCTCCCAAGGCGCAGCCCTACCTCTCTCCCTCCTCGTCTCTCGTAGTGCTTGGCGAAGCCCTGCTGGAGTACCGCGCTCCTCCACCACCACCACGCCGTCGTGCTGCTGCTGGATGGAGTCTTCCCCAACCTCTCCCTCTCTCCTTGCTGGATCGAGGCATGGGAGACATCACCGGGCTGCACGTGTGTTGAACACGGAGGCACTGTTGTTCGGCGCTTAGATCGGAATCGACCGCGATCTGAATCGCTACGAGTACGACTACCTCATCCGCGTTCTAGTAACGCTTCCGCTTAGCGGTCTACAAAGGGTATGTAGATGCACTCCCCTTCCCCTCGTTGCTAGAGTACTCCATAGATTGATCTTGGTGATGTGTAGAAAATTTTAAATTTCTGCTACAATCCCCAGCAGTGGCATCATGAGCTAGGTCTATGCGTAGATTCTATGCACGAGTAGAACACAAAGTAGTTCTGGGCGATGATTTGTTCAATTTGCTTGTCGTTACTAGTGTTATCTTGATTCGGTGGCATTGTGGGATGAAGTGGCCCGGACCGACCTTACACGTACACTTACGTGAGACAGGTTCCACCGACTGACATGCACTTGATGCATAAGGTGGCTGGCGGGTGTCTGTCTCTCCCACTTTAGTCGGATTGGATTCGATGAAAAGGGTCCTTATGAAGGGTAAATAGCAATTGGAATATCACCGTTGTGGTTTTGCGTAGGTAAGAAACATTCTTGCTAGAAACCCATAGCAGCCACGTAAAACATGCAACAACAATTAGAGGACGTCTAACTTGTTTTTGCAGGGTATGCTATGTGATGTGATATGGCCAAAAGGATGTGATGAATGATATATGTGATGTATGAGATTGATCATGTTCTTGTAATAGGAATCACGACTTGCATGTCGATGAGTATGACAACCGACAGGAGCCATAGGAGTTGTCTTAATTTATTTATGACCTGCGTGTCAATGAAAACGCCATGTAATTACTTTACTTTATTGCTAACCGTTAGCCATAGTAGTAGAAGTAATAGTTGGCGAGGCAACTTCATGAAGACACAATGATGGAGATCATGATGATGGAGATCATGGTGTCATCCGGTGACGATGGTGTTCATGCCGCGCCTCGAAGATGGAGATCAAAGGCGCAAGATGATATTGGCCATATCATGTGACTTTATGATTTGCATGTGATGTTTATCATGTTTACATCTTATTTGCTTAGAATGACGGTAGCATAAATAAGATGATCCCTCACAATAATTTCAAGAAAGTGTTCCCCCTAACTGTGCACCGTTGCTAAGGTCCGTTGTTCTGAAGCACCACGTGAACGATCGGGTGTGATAGATTCTAACGTTCGAATACAATGGGTGTAAGCCAGATTTACACACGCAATATACTTAGATTGACTTGACAAGCCTAGCATGTACAGACATGGCCTCGGAACACAGAAGACCGAAAGGTCGAGCATGAGTCGTATAGAAGATACGATCAACATGAAGATGTTCACCGATGTTGACTAGTCCGTCTCACGTGATGATCGGACACGGCCTAGTTGATCGGATCATGTTTCACTTAGATGACTAGAGGGATGTCTATCTGAGTGGGAGTTCATTAAATAATTTGATTAGATGAACTCAATTATCATGAACATAGTCTAAATTGTCTTTGCAAATATGTTGTAGATAAATAGCTCACGTTGTAGCTCCCTGTTTCAATACGTTCCTAGAGAAAGATTAAGTTGAAAGATATTGTAAGCAATGATGCGGACTAGGTCCGTAGTCCGAGGAGTGTCCTCACTGCTACACAGAAGGCTTACGTCTTTGATGCACCGCTCGATGTGCAAACCCCTACAACGTCGTCTGTGGATGTTGTGAACACCTGACAGACACATCCTGATGACTACTTGATAGTTTAGTGCACCATACTTTACGGCTTAGAATCGGGATTCCAATGACGTTTTGAACGCCATAAACATATGAGATGTTCCAAGAGCTGAAATTGGGATTTCAGGCTCATGCCCGTGTTGAGAGGTATGAGACCTCTGACAAGTTCTTTTGCCAACAAGATGGAGGAGAATAGCTCAGCTAGTGAGCATGTGCTCAGAATGTTGGGTGCTACAATCACTTAAATCAAGTGGGAGTTAAACTTCCAGATAAGATAGTGATTGATAGAGTTCTCTAGCCACTATCACTAAGCTACTAGATCTTCATGATGAACTATGACATGCAAGGGATGGAGTTGATCCCGGAGCTGTTCGCGGTGCTTAAGACCGCAAAAGGTAGAAATCAAGAAGGAGCATCAAGTGTTGAATGGTTTAACAAGACCACTGGTTTCAAGAAGGGCAAGGGCTAGAAGGGAAACTTCATGGATGGCAAACCAGTTGCCGCTCCAGTGAAGGAACCCAAGGTTGAACCCAAACCCGAGACTAAGTGCTTCTATTGTAAGGGGAACGGTCACTGGTAGCGGAATTACCCCAAATGCATGGTAGATAAGAAGGCTGGCAACTTCAACAAAGTATATACGTGTTATTAATGTGTACCTCACTAGTACTCCTGGTAGCACCTGGGTATTGGATACCGGTTCAGTTGCTATTATTGGTGACTTGAAGCAAAAGCTACGGACTAAACGGAGACTGGATAAGGGCGAGGTGACGATGTGTGTTGGAAGTGTTTCCAAAGTTGATGAGATCACCATCGCACGCTCCATCTGCCTTCGGGATTAGTATTGAACCTAGATAAATGTTATCAGGTGTCTACGTTGAGCATGAATATGATTAGATCATGTTCATTGCAATACGGTCATTCATTTGAGTTAGAGAATAATGGTTATTCTGTTTACATGAATGATACCTTTCATGGTCATGCACCCTATGTGAATGGTTCATTGAATCTCAGTCGTGGTAATACACGTGTTCACGCCAAAAGATGTAGAGTTAATAATGATAGTACCACTTTCTCGTGGCACTGCCGCTTAGGTCATATTGGCGTAAGATGCATGAAGAAACTCCATGTCGATGGATGTTTGGAGTCACTTGATTTTGAATCACTTGACACATGCGAGCCATGCCTCATGGGCAGGATGACTAAGACCCCGTTTTCAGGTACAATGAAACGGGCAAGTGACTTGTTGGAAATCATGCATGCTGATGCGTGTGATCCAATGAGAATTGAAGCGTGCGGTGGATATCGCTATTTTCTCATCTTCACTGACGATTTGGGTAGATATAGGTATATCTACTTAATGAAGCACAAGTCTGAAACGTTTGAAAAGTTCAAGCGATTTCAGAGTGAAGTTAAGAATCATCATAACAATAAGATCATGTTCCTACGATCTGATCAAAAGGGGATTTTCTGAGTTATGAGTTTGGCAATCACTTAAGACATTGTGGAATTGTTTCACAGTTGAAGCCACCTGGAACACCACAAGGTAATGGTGTGTCCGGACGTCGTAATCGAACTATGAGATATGGTGCGATCTATGATGTCTCTTACAATCTACATTTTATTTTGAGGTTATGCATTAGAGACAGCTGCATTCACTTTAGATAGGACACCATATAAGTCTTGAGACGACGCTATGAACATTGGTTTGGCAAGAAACCAAAGTTGTCGTTTCTTAATGTTTGGGGCTGCGATGCTTAAGGCTTCAGCCGGAGAAGCTCGAACCCAAAGCGGACAAACACATCTTCATAGGATACCCAAAGGTGACAGTTGGGTATACCTTCTATCTCAGATCCGAGGGCAAATTGTTTGTCGCTAAGAACGGGTCCTTTCTCGAGAAGGAGTTTCTCTCGAAAGAATTGAGTGGGAGGAAGATAGAACTTGATGAGGTTGTCGAACCTTTACTTCAACCAGAGAGTGATGCAACACAGAAAGATGTTTTCTGTGGCGCCTACGTCTGTTGAATAGGAAGTTAATGATAGTGATCATGAAGCTTCGGATCAAGTTGCTATCGAACCTCGTAGGTCGACAAGGATATGTACTACTCCTGAGTGGTACGGTAATCCTGTCTTGGATATCATGTTGTTAGACAACAATGAACCTATGAGCTATGGAGAAGTGATGGTGGGCTCGTATTTCGACAGATGGTTAGAAGCCATGAAATCCGAGACAGGATCCACGTATCAGAACAAAGTATGGACTTTGGTGGACTTGTCTGATGATCGGCAAGCCATTGAGATAAATGGATCTTTAAGAAGAAGACGGACGTGGGAGGTAATGTTACCGTCCATGAAGGTCGACTTGTGGGAAAGAGTCCTTTCACAAGTTCAAGGAGTTGACTACGATGAGAATTTCTCACCCGTAGCGATGCTTAAGTCCGTCGGAATCATGTTAGCATTAGCTGTGTTTTTCGATTATGAAATCTGATAGATGGATGTCAAAACAGGTTTTCTTACCAGTTTTCGTAAGAAAAAGTTGTATGTGATACAATAAACGGTTTTGTCGGTCCTAAAGATGCTAAAAGGTATGCTGGCTCCAGCAATCCTTCTATGGACTAGAGCAAGCATCTCGGAATCGGAATATATGCTTTGATGGAGTGATCAAAGCTTTTAGGTTTATACAATGTTTGCTAGAAACTTGTATTTACAAGAAAGTGAGTGGGAGCACTACAACATTTCTGATAAGTATATGTGGATGACATATTGTTGATTCGAAATAATGTAGAATTTCTGGAAAGCATAAACGGTTGTTTGAAGAGTGATTTTCAAAGGAAGACCTGGATAAAGCTGCTTACATATTGGGCATCAAGATCTATATAAATAGATCAAGACGCCTGATGATACTTTCAAAGAATGCACACCTTGACATGTTTTTGAAGGAGTTCAAAATAGATCAGTCAAAGAAGGGGTTCTTACCTGAGTTGTAAGGTGTGAAGTTGAGTAAGACTCAAAGCCTGACCACGGAAGAAGAAAGAGGAAGGACGAAGGTCGTCCCCTATGCTTTTGTCATAGGCTCTATACGGTATGCCATACTGAGTACCGCACCTGATGTGTGCCTTGCCACATGTCTGGCAAGAGGGTACAAAGGTGACCTAGGAGTGGATCACCAGATAGCGGTCAAAATTATCCTTAGAGGAATAAGGAAATGTTTCTCGTTTATGGAGGTGATAAAGAGTTCAACGTAAAGAGTTACGTCGATGCAAGCTTAACACCTATCCGGATAGCTCTGAGTAGAGATACCGGATACGTATAATGGAGCAAAAATTTGGAATAGCTCCAAGTGGAACGTGGTAGCAGCATCTATGATATGACATAAAGTTTTGCGAAATACATAGGGATCTGAATATTGCAGACCCGTTGACTACAACCTCTCTCCTAGAGCAAAACATGATAAACACCAGAACTGCATGGGTGTTCGATTCATCAGAATGTAACTAGACTATTGACTCTAGTGCAAGTGGGAGACTGTTGGAAATATGCCCTAGAGGCAATAATAAAATGGTTATTATTATATTTCTTTGTTCATGATAATTGTCTATTGTTCATGCTATAATTGTGTTATCCGGAAATCGTAATACATGTGTGAATACATAGACCACAACACGTCCCTAGTGAGCCTCTAGTTGACTAGCTCGTTGCTCAAAAGATAGTCATGGTTTCCTGACTATGGACATTCGATGTCATTGATAACGGGATCACATCATTAGGAGAATGATGTGATGGACAAGACCCAATCCTAAGCATAGCTCAAAGATCGTGTAGTTCGTTTGCTGTAGCTTTTCTGAATGTCAAGTATCATTTCCTTAGACCATGAGATTGTGCAACTCCCAGATACCGTAGGAGTGCCTTGGGTGTGCCAAACGTCACAATGTAACTGGGTGACTATAAAGGTACACTACAGGTATCTCCGAAAGTGTCTGTTGGGTTGGCACGAATCGAGACTGGGATTTGTCACTCCGTATGACGGAGAGGTATCTCTGGGCCCACTCGGTAATGCATCATCATAATGAGCTCAATGTGACCAAGTGGTTGATCACGGGATCATGCATTACGGTACGAGTAAAGTGACTTGCCAGTAACGAGATTGAACGAGGTATTGGGATACCGACGATCGAGTCTCGGGCAAGTAACGTATCGATTGACAAAGGGAATTGTATACGGATTGATTGAATCCTCGACATCGTGGTTCATCCGATGAGATCATCATGGAGCATGTGGGAGCCAACATGGGTATCCAGATCCTGCAGTTGGTTATTAACCGGAGAGGCGTCTCGGTCATGACTGCATGTCTCCCGAACCCATAGGGTCTACACACTTAAGGTTCGGTGACGCTAGGGTTGTAGAGATATTAGTATGCAGTAACCCGAAAGTTGTTAGGAGTCCCGGATGAGATCCTGGACGTCACGAGGAGTTCCATAATGGTACGGAGGTAAAGATTTATATATAGGAAGTCCAGTTTCGGCCATCGAGAAGGTTTCGGGGGTTGCCGGTATTGTACCGGGACCACCGGAAGGGTCCCGGGGGTCCACCGGGTGGGGACACCTATCCCGGAGGGCCCCATGGGCTGAATTGGGAGGGGAACCAGCCCCTAGTGGGCTGGTGCGCCCCCCCTTGGGCCTCCCATGCGCCTAGGGTTGGGAAACCCTAGGGGTGGGGGCGCCCCCCACTTGGCTTGGGGGGGAAGCCACCCCTTGGCCGCCGTCCCCCTTGGAGATCCATCTCCTAGGGCCGGCGCCCCCCAAGGCCCCTATATAAAGAGGGGGGAGGGAGGACAGCCGCACCCCTGGCTCTTGGCGCCTCCCTCTCCCTCCGTAACACCTCTCCTCCCCGCTTGCGCTTGGCGAAGCCCTGCCGGGATCCTGCTGCATCCACCACCACGCCGTCGTGCTGCTGGATCTTCATCAACCTCTCTTTCCCCCTTGCTGGATCAAGAAGGAGGAGGCGTCTTCCCAACCGTACATGTATTGAACGCGGAGGTGCTGTCCGTTCGGCACTTGGTCGTCGGTGATTTGGATCACGACGAGTACGACTCCATCAACCCCGTTCTCTTGAACGCTTCCGCGCGCGATCTACAAGGGTATGTAGATGCACTCCTCTCTCCCTCGTTGCTAGATGACTCCATAGATTGATATTGGTGATGCGTAGAAAATTTTAAAATTCTGCTACGTTCCCCAACACTTTGACCATCTCGAAAAAATAGTAAAAAATCAAAAAAATCTGAAATTTTGTGGGATTGAAGCTACTCATGTGTGCAAGGTGCGTGCAAATTTTCGTGCTATTTAGACATACCAGGAGCTCGTGGCAAAGGAAAACAATAAATCTGTACATCTTTGAATAGTAAATTCAAAAAAATAGCAAGAAAATTCAAAAACATATGAAATTTTTTGGCATCCAAGATGCTCGGGGGCACAAGGCGTGTGCAAAATTTTGTTATCAAATGACATGCGAGGAGCTCTCGCCAAAAAACCAAAATAGTGTATTTTTTACAAGTTTTTTCTGAGACAAATTTTGTTTTTTTCTCCACGAGCTCCTACAATGTCCAAACACAACAAAAAATTTCACACACCTTCCACACCTAAGCATCTTGGATGCCAAAAGAATTCTTTTTTTTTGATTTTTTTGCTATTTTTTTGAATTTACGGTTCGCACGCGTACATATTTACTGTTTTTCCTTCGCCATGAGCTCCTAGAATGTCCAAACAACATGAAAATTTGCATGCACCTTGCGAACCTGAGTACCTTCAATCCCACAAAATTTCAGATTTTTTTGACTTTTTTGCTATTTTTTCGAGATGGTCAAAGCTGTTTGACCAGACGGTAACGGCACAGAAGGGCATTTCTATAAGGGCAACTAACGGCAGAGGGACAAATTTGAGCACACATTGAAATTAGGGGCAAATTTGAGTAGTGGGTTCCAGTTAGGGGCAGAAATGGAATTGTCCCAAGAAAAAATGTCAGTGCCGCCGCCATTCGTTCTCAGCATGCCAACCGGTAGCCCCCGGGTAAACTACCATGTCCCCAAGCTTCCCCTCTCCTTCTTTTCTCTCCTCCCCGTGCACCATAGCCTCTTGCTGCTGCTGTCGTGCATGCACCACTGATGATCTTGAGTTCTCAACTTGGCGCTGGCAGCGTTCTAGCTGCGGGTTTCACTGCCATGGCAGTGACCATTTTAGCACAACACACATGCAGGCCATCAACTGGGGAAAACAGTCGATTGGGTGTGAACTTTGGATCGTGCGAGAATCGCGCAGCCGTGATTTCCGCATGAGATTTAATAACCTCCGCCTATAATCACGCACCATGATCCTACGCTGTTGTTTTCTTTGTTGAAGCATATGTTCAGGTCCACCTGCCACCACGTGATTCTCTCTCTCCCATTGCTCTCTCTGTAACAACATTTCCTTATCGTCTGCGTCTTTATCACGAGTAAAGGATTAGCAAGGTCAACTCAGGAGTTAGTTGGGTTACTGCCCGCACCTGCCTGTGTATATCTTGTATAAATGTATACCTCTATAACTGAATATGACTGCTTTCAGTCGTGTTGGTGTGTTCACTTTCTGCACTTCTATTCAGTCGAACAGGAAATAGGAAGTACATGAGAAACATGGCTTGATTCGAAAATCACGGCACCATTTGACAACAAACTGAACGTCATGTCTTTTTTCATGGTTAATCCACTAATTATGACAAGGCCCGAACACAAAAAAACATGGGCTCATGAAAAAAACTACTACAGAAGGTTCATGGCTAACAGCCGCGCACTTGCCGCGGCACATTACCGACCTCATCGCTGGCGCTCACGCATGTCCACCACCTCGCCACAGCACCCGCACACGCAGCCCACCTCGCCGCTGCCCCAGCACATTGACGCCGGTGGTGGTTGGCCGGTCCAAATGGTGGCTCGATGAGGGACCGAACCAACCCGGACCGTGTCGCCATGGTAGCGTCGCCGAGTTCCAGGGTGGTCACCCGGGGACCGATGGTGAAGACGGCGGGAAGGACGAAGGGCATCTTATTGGAGCTCTACCAACACCCACGCCTTCATCACCAGCGTTAAGTCCTCGATGCCCCAGCCGGTGATGGCCAGGTACTACGATGCATACGCGGCGATGAAGCTCGTCGTTGCCTGTTTTGTCGGTCGTACCATTAGGTTTTCTTTCCTTCTTACCTACATAGGACATAGGAGTGTTGACCGATCAAAGGAAATAAATAGAACCTGTTAGTACATATAGCAAAAATGCCCGTGCGATGCAATGGACCTATCAAACTTGTTTTACGTGATCTCGGTTTATGTTATCATTTAATTATGTGATCTCTGTTGTATGTTCTTTCTCTATTCCAAAATTCCACTCACGCGAGTAAGAAGTATTTCACTGTCTTATGCAAGTAGTTCAGTGCATTACATATGCTACTAGTTCGTAATTGCAACCTGAACAGAGTAAAAAAAAATGTTTCGGTGCATGGATGGGTTGATGGAAACACACTGTCTAATGAAAAGGATAAGAATCACATCGACATGCATAGGTGATTTGAAATTTAAAAATATAGCATCTACATCTGCGCATCATGAGGAACAATTCCAGAGAAAAAAATTGATCCAGTCAAGTGTATCTTTGGATATTTCATTATCCACTTAGGCCATATTAGTATTACTTCCCATGTGGTGCACATCATCCTGATGCATGGGTGTGCCTCGACCCTTACATTGCAAATGTTATTATTGCAGGAAGAGCACACATTCATAAGCTAACGGTTTCACAATGCGTCCTTGCTAATAGTAATTGAACAAAATGAAACGATGGACAAGCAGATTGATTAAGGAACTCTAGGTAATACTTCATGTTGTAAGCATTGGCTCAAAAAGTTAATTTGTAAGTAACAAAAAAAGGCCTAGAAGAATAGTTCTACCTAAATAAAGTTTACTGCTGCACATGAGCAGATCCACACGAAGCAGAGGGGAGGTGGAGCTGGCCGGTAACCAGAGGAAGGAGCAGAGTGGGAGAAGATTTACACCGCTGTCTCCACTGGATATGGTGTCTCCACCGCATCTGTGGAGGCGCCGCGGACTCCGCCTCAGATGGTGCTCGTGGCTATGGTGAAGAGGAGGGGCGACGCATGGGCGAAGAGGTAGGCGGTGCTTGTGGCCAAAAAAGTGGGTCGTTCGAGCTGCGGGAGGGAGGAGAGGATCGCCGGGAGGCGGCGAGATCGGTGGGCGGCGGCGGCGGCCAGGTAGGGAAGTCGAGGTAGGGCGCTGTGTTTTTTTAGGGGAGTTGCTTGTGAAAATAACGTGCGACGACGACGTAGAGAGTGGATTCCCTTAAGATAGGAATGGATACGATTGATGACGTTGATAAATAGTGGTGAATGTTGGCCTAATTTACTATCATCATGCATGGAAACGAATCATCAAGAAAAAGAATGCTTCCTATTACTACACTCATAGCAAGCTTCTTAATCTCTGCTACCAAACAGTTTCTGCCCAAACAAGGAAGGAAAGTTATGGACGTGATTCGGAAGGAAACAAACGTTATGAAGATTAATTAATTTAGATTTGATCTTTAAATATTGATTGTGATTGATTTTTTTACATAAAGACATTACCGAATAATTTGCGTCAGTATGAAAAGTTCCGATCCGTTCAATTTTTTTCGTTGTGTGAGAGGGTGACGTGAAAATAAACCGATGAAGTAGGGGACGGGTCAAAAAAATCTACGAAAACAAACCAGCGAAGGTGGGAGGAGGTATCAAAAAAACCATGATAGGTGGGACGAAAATAAACCCGGAACGGAGACTATCAACTGAGACATTAGGAGTAGAGATTAGACGGTAATTAACTTATTTATATGCCCTAAACTAATATCAACACCCATATAATAATCACAAAATACACTACGAGTAAAAACTATATTACCGCCTAGGCTGCGCCTAGGATTCTTAGGCACCACCTACGCACTAGGCGAAGGCCAACCGCCTCGCTTACGCCTACCGCTTTTTCCAACCTTGGTTGCAATGCACCGGCCCTTTTGCTAGTGACTTTAAAAGTAAGCCCAGGAACATTTTTAGCTTACTTTTACCCCCCCCCCCCATGGTCAATATGGGTACCCCTATATAAAGACTGATCTCATTGTCAAAAGTAGGCCCAACAGAAAAGTTGAAGACAATGTCACACAATGAGATTAGCCTTTATATGAGGGTACCCCCATTGCAGAGCCCGACAGAGGTGAACCAATTGCAGAGCACCAAACTTTGGACCTCAATAGACTTTAGTCCGGAGGAGATCAGATCAAGGCTTGGGTCTGGGAGGGAGAAGGAGCATGTTGTTAGTCCAACGAGGGAGGGAGGAGAGGAGGGAGCAGCTAACTAGCTAGTTAGGCGAGGGAGGGGCGGGTAGAGTTGGGTGTGCATCCTAGTGGCAATCTGCCTGGCCCCCTTAGGGCTTGTTCGGTACAAAGGAAAACCAAGGGGAAAACATAGGAAATCGATTCCTGTGGAATGGACGCATTTACCATGTTCGGTATGAAGGAATGCGACCTTTCCGATCCAGCGGAAAGTTTCAGTCCCTTGCCGATTTCACAGGAAAAGAACATCCACCCGTAGCTCATGTTTCCGCGTAGGCCCGAGGCAAGGGAGCACAGCGATTGTTGCAAACCATGCATTTGGGACCCATCTGGAGATTGGTCTGTGCATAGGTCAGACTCACATGCACAAGAATTGCAACCGGTGTGCATATTTTAGCATTTAAAAATCACTAGACGGGACCGACTTCAGTTGATTCCCTGTGAATCCTTTCCTCTGTTCTGAATGACTACTGTGCATGCATGTATACCAATTTTGTTTCTAGTGTTCTGTATGTTCATTCCTTTCCCATCCCTACGTTTTCTCAAATCCTACATTTTTCCTTTCCTTTGATATGAACAGGCCCTTATATATAGAACCCCCAAAGGAACAACTGTGGCAGTGGCTGGTGCCGACACGTCCATGATGCATCCAGAAATAAGAATCACGGAAGGAACCCTGCGTCCTCAGCAATTTGGGATTCCTGGCTATCGGATCAATTTCTTGATGCGTTTTGGGTTGTTGGATCTTCCTCAGAAATCACCTCAGCCGTCGGATCAAATTGAAACACTATTGCAATGAATAGTGTCAGAACTGGGATGCCACCGCCTGTAGTTCCTAGAGCCCGCCGAGGGCATTTTTGTCACTTCATGTGGTTGGAAAAGTCACCAATAGCGTTCGGGGTGAGACCATGGAGAGCGAGCACCAGGTCGTTCCCCTCCCCCTCCCGCCTGCTTTCCTCTCTTCCTTCCCCCCCCACAAAACCCTAGCCGCCGCTGCGCTACGAATCCCTCCATGGCTTGATGCCACCGCGCCCTCCTCCTCCTTCCACCTCCTAGACGGCACCCAACCACCACACTCTCTCCCTTCCCTTGCCGCCAGCCTCTCCCTGGGCGGTGGCCAGATCTGCCATGGCCATGACCACAACGGGGGCTTCTGGATCTGCGCCGCCATCGAGCTGGATGCGATCATCAACCTCGGACCACACCGCCGCCGTCATGGATGCACCATATCAAGGTCTCCTCCCCGCCCCTATTCTTCTTCTTTTTCTCCTCTCTCTCTCTCAATCACTGATGTGTTTCGATTTGGTAGGCTTGGTTCCCTCCCTGACCATGATGCGTGTAGATGCACGACAAAGTTAGGTCTTGTGATCTACTTCAAGAACAGCTGCTGCTGCTAGCCTTGTTTGTTGCCACCAACAATTATGCTTAGTGCCTCTCAGGTTTCGATTTTTCTTCTAACCTTTAGGTTATTTGCCAGGCATATCATCTAATTTAATTTACTTACAATCAAGTGCATCCCATCAATCAAATCAATAAAAGAATATATGGTATTAGAGTCCATGAGAGATTTTTCCCACTAAGAAAGATCAACAAGTTATTACTAGAAACTTGGATGCCCTTCAAGACAGATTTATCCGTGATGCATGTCAGATCAATCCTCTCTTCATCATATACTTACTATACTATATTAAATAAATGTAGGGTTCAAGCACACAACTAAACAGTATTTTAGCTTTGAACAAAGCAATGGCTGTGTATTTTTGTGTAGCTCTGGACAAAGCCTAGGCATTTTTGTTGCATTCTATGCTTTATATTGATGAAAATGATTATGACATGGCTCAGAGTTGTGATACTTTGTGTTTGATGAGATATGACAGGGGACGGTTAGCTATCAAAATAGATAAATGATAAAGGGTGGTTAGAGATAAGGTGGGAATGGATCCTGTAAATATTAGCAGACAACTATTTGTACAACAAATACTAACCAGATAAATTGGAATATATCCCACCATTGGTCATTTTATTATACTGAGAATTTTCATATTGCTGAGAGTAATTTGGAGGTAGCTAGATCATGTTACTCTATTTCATGATCCAGTATATCCCTAAGTCAAGGGTGTGACTCCCCGACTTGACTGTGCACTAATCATACGCGCAAATGTGCACGATCAAGATCAGAGACTCACGAGAAGATATCACAACACAACTCTAGACACAAATTAAAGTTGTACAAGCTTTATATTACAAGCAGGGGCCTCGAGGGCTCGAATACAAGCAAGTCAGGGAAAGCAACAATATCTGAGTACAAACATAAGGTAAACAGGTTTGCCTTAAGAAGGCTGGCAGAAACAACAACACAGATCGAAAAGGCAAGGTCTCCTGCCTGGGAGCCTCCTAACTCTTCCTGGTCGTCGGCGGTCACGTAGTAGTAGGCTCCGTCGTGGTGGTAGTAGTCATCGGTGGGATCAACTGGCTCCTGGGCTCCGTCATCTGATTGCATCATCCGGGAAGAAGAAAGTAGGGGGGAAATGTAGCAAAGCAACTGTGAGTACTCATCCAAAGTAATCGCAAGACTTACATCAGATCTATGCTAAGTATGCATCGGTATCAATGGGAAGGGGGCTGTATCTATGGACTATACTGCAGAATTGCCAGAGCAGAGGGGAAGGCCTAGCCTATCGAATATTAGCATCTTGCAACAACAAAAGAGAGTAGAGTAACATAACATATAGTAACAAGTATATTTAAGTAATGCCCAGAGATCCTTCCTTGACTCGTTGTGGGAAAGCGATCCCAGAGCCATCATATCCATTTAGTGTCTCCAGTATCCAGTTTTAGTTGTAATAGATCGGGATACAACTCCGAGCATTCGTTACCGTGGACATGACTATTCGAATAGATTAACTTCCCTATAGAGGTGCACCAACTTACCCAACATGCTCAATTAACTCCGGCCGAACACACTTTCCTGGGTCATGCCCGGCCTCGGCTGATCGACATGCCGTAGTCCTACCTAAGCTCAACAGAGAGGCCAGCACGCCTGTCTACATCCTAAGTGCTCAGGGGTCTTGGGCCCATCGCCCTTTGCACTCCTGCGTGTTGCGTGGACGGCTAGGATCAGTCCTAGCTACCTCTTTATACGAGCAGGTCCTTATGCGGACCACCCGAGCGCGTGCCGCTTAATCGCTGACATTCGAAGAGCTTTCGGAGAATCATACGACACCGAGTGCCCATACTTATTATTGCTTGGTGGTTAGTCGGAAAAAGGCCAGAGGCTAACTTAGATCACATATCCAAACCCGTTAGTGTCTTGGGAGTGCATGGAGACGATCAATGATCCATGATCTGTGGTCCCATCGCCCCGTATCACGGACTTATGACAAGGGCTAAGAATGCCCGGCCGTACCTCGTAGTTATCTCGTGGGTAACCTCCAGGTCAACCCAACTTCACATCACTCACGAGTACCCTCACGGTCAACCCAATTTCACATTTCTCTCGCGGGCACCCCTCGGGGCCGAGCCGACTTCATCATGGTTTGGGGGTAAAGTCAAAGAAAATGTGTGTCCATAACACCAAGGGGGAATCCGAGGAATCACCCTCGATGGATTCCACTTGATGTAACTGCCAAGGTGAACTTGGAGGAATCACCCTCGAGGGTTCACACCTGAGGTGTTGCATGATAGAGTCGTTATCGGGAGTGGTGAAGGAGGAATCACTGTAAGTGCATCTAGTGCCCCTTAGTGATTTTGGTGTATTGAAGACTTATAGGTTAAGGGACTGATGCGTTTGTGAGTGTACACATGTCTATAAGTCTATGAGGAGTTTGATACTTACAGAGAAAGTTGACCCCTAAAAATGAAGTTCTTCGACTGAAGACTTTGGATTTCTGAAGACTTTCTAAATACTTTGAAAGTTAATAAACTGGTGTGACCGTGAAGACTTGGTATTCATTCGAGGAACATGAAGCGTGAAGACTTTTGTTTTCATAGTTTCTTTTTCTCTTTCTTGAGTCATAGGAAACACCATACTATTAAAGGGGGTCGAGGAAATTCTAAGGAAAAGTTTCCAAGTGATGCTTAACTCAAAATCCTACACCTACCAATCCCTTCGAGTGAAGCCATTGAAAATCTCATACAGTTCAGTCAATTTCTTCAGTGACAGAGACAAAGTTCTTCTGGTCTCTGAGGAATTTGTTCTGACCAAGGAGTTAGGAATTCGCCAGTGCGGATTGCCTACAAGTGAGGAACATGATAGCCCTGAGGAATTTGATAGTCAAATTTCCGACCGTTGATGTGCTACGCACCAGCTGTCCCAAAATATCTTCCCACCTAACGGTCATATCATTGAAGGGCATTTATGTCTTATTATGTCAGGCTGCTCCCTAGGCTATAAATAGCCGCCCCCTACAACCACTATCTGGTTGGCTGCTCTGAGAGAAACTGACACTTGTCATTTAAGAGCATTCCATCCTCCGAGGACTTTGAGCGAAAATCATCAAGTGAGGAAAACCCAAACCCAAACACCTACAAACCCAAAGTGATTGAGCATCACTGAAGAGATTGATCCTGCATGGATCCGACGCTTGTTACCTTTGAAGACTGTGCATCTTCTAGACGGTTAGGCGTCATGGTATAGAGCATCCAAGAGGAAATTGTGGATTGCCGAGTGACTGAGTTTGTGAAGGTTAGGAAGTCACCTGAAGACTTACCACGAGTGATTGGGCAAGGTCTGTGTGACCTTAGCTCAAGGGGAATACGGTGAGGACTAAGTGTCCTGGACTGCGTGTTCAGGACTGCGTGTTCGGGACTGTGTGTCCTCGGGTTTGAATACCTAGCCGCCCTAACCAGACGTACAACTGTCACAGCAGTTGGAACTAGTCTACCAAATGATTGTCTTCACCGAGCTAACTGGTTCCATTTCCTCAACCCTTCCATTTCCTCATTACTGTGTTGTGTGTTTGTTCATATCTGTTTGAAGACTTTGACTGAAGACTTTCTCAATTTTCTCAGTTCAATTTCTTCAGTCTGTTTGTCTTCATCCTGTTTATCCTGTGCTTACACTTTCTGTACTCTGTGTCTGTTCTCATTTCATCATGATGACCATGTTTCTGTTATGTTATGTTTGCATCTGAGTACTTATTCCGCTGCAAGTAGTTCTTCTCTTAGGAATTTACTCACCCTGAAATTCCTCAGTGAAGAATTCATAAAAATCGCCTATTCACCCCCTCT
>NC_053028.1:224973948-225027649 GCF_003073215.2 Triticum urartu
AAAAAATTCAAACTATAAAAATGGAAAAAGTTCTTGTACTACATGGTGTGTTAAATATGAGAAAAATGAATAAAAATACAAGGTCCAACTTTTTTGTTGTTATAAGTTCAAGTCCTCAGTCGGAGAAAGTTAAAAAAATTATTTGTGAGAGAGGTTTGTACAAAAGGAATATCATTTGTGTAACACTGACGAATGGATGAGAAAATTGTAAACGAAAATACGTCAAAGAAGTTCAACGTGAAAACAGCAGGAAGTTCAACTAATACGCTGAATGAATTTCAGATGAAAAACATTTAAAATCGTCACGAGTATGAAAAAATGATCAACATGGGAAAATTGCATGTTTACAACAGCTTTCCGTCGGTATATCACTTGCTCAATTCCGGGGAGTAGATGGAGAGCTACGAGTAGTGGATTGAGATCTACAAGCAAAAAAAGCACGTGAAAAACAGAGTGAAGTTCAAGTAGACATGCTGAGAAGTTCAAGTCTTCACGCGGTGCATTTTGGAAGAATCTGTTTCGCGATAAAGGCAGAACGAATGATCCCGTCATTTTCAAAATTACTTGAAAAAGACTCGTAATTAGAGAAAACCATCAATACAAAAAAGTTTCGCATTTTCTGTAGATTTTTAATGGTATATTATTTGCCTAATTCCGATAAAGTTTGTAGAAATTATGGAGAAAATACGTTTTTAGTCATTTTCAAAATTGACTCTAAACAGTAAGGAATTGGGAGAAACAATATATACCAAAAAGTTTCGCATATCCTCAAGCTTTCCAACGCCATATCATTTGTTGCATTCGGACGTACCGTTAAAAAATTAGCTCAAAATACGAATTCGGTGGAACTTGTACCGTTTTCTAAATTACTTTTAAACCGTTCAAAACTAGAAAAAACTTTCAACATGAGAAAGTAGCGCATTTTCATAAGCTTTCCAATGCCATATCACTTGCCTCAATTGGATTAGACATTTAGAAATGACATCGAAAATATGAACTCAGCTGTTCGGTTTATGAAATTTTATGATATTCCAAATTACTCTTTAACCATAGGTAATTAGAAAAAACTTTCAACATGTGGAAGGAGCGGTTTTGCAGCAGTTTTCCAACACCATATTATTTGCGTCATTCCGATAAACGGTTTAGAAATGCGATCGAAAATACGATTCACTTTTTTTGTATGTAGACAAAATGCTTTTCAAAACTGCTCTTAAACCGCTTACATTTTGCCAAAAATTTAACTTGGGTCATGATACTGGTGTCCATAGCTTTCCAACGGTATATCGCAAGCCCCATTTGGGCAATGTTGGCGAAAGTTCAACCTAGCACTTGGAGAAGTTCAGGTCGAACAACTCAGGCAGTAAAATTGCAAAAAACGCAATTTCATCATGACCCGAGAGCAAAACCCGCCAATGAGCGAGATTCCTATTTAAAACAGGTATTTAGTTGCTAAAAACATTTCTAGATTACACTAACATCATATAGAACACGACTAACAAGAATAATTCATGGGGGAAGCCACGGTTGCGAAGATAGCCCGAAGGCCGGGTTCGTACAGAGGGAAGTTCAGACGCGTTACTCAGGCAGTTCAGGTTGTGATCAGAATATTATTCTTATCCCGTGATCAAAATAGTGTTTATATACATATATATATATATATGTTGCTGTTCTAAGAATGATCATGATGCCCTTATGTTCGTATTTTATGTTATCGACACCTCCATCTCTAAACATGTGGACATATTTTTCGATATCGTCTTTCGCTTGAGGACAAGCGAGGTCTAAGCTTGGGGGAGTTGATACGTTCATTTTGCTCATGCTTTTATATCGATATTTATTGCATTATGGGATTTTATTACACACTATGTCACAATACTTATGCCTATTCTCTCTTATTTTACAAGGTTTACATAAAGAGGGGGAATGCCGGCAGCTGGAATTCTGGGATGGAAAAGGAGCAAATATTAGAGACCTATTCTGCATAGCTCCAAAAGTCCTGAAACTTCACGGAAGTCATTTTTGGAATTAATAAAAAAATACTAAGCGAAGAAAGTACTAGAGGGGGCCCACACCCTGGCCACGAGGGTGGGGGCGCGCCTCCCTGCCTCATGGGCCCCCTGGCAGGCCTTCGGTGCCCATCTTTTGCTATACAAAGTCTTTTACGCTGGAAAAAAATCATAAGCAAGCTTTCGGGAAGAAACTCCGCTGCCACAAGGCGGTACCTTGGCAGAACCAATCTAGGGCTCCGGCAGAGCTGTTCTACCGGGGAAACTTCCCTCCGGGAGGGGGAAATCATCACCATCGTCATCACCAATGATCCTCTCATCGGGAGGGGGTCAATCTCCATCAACATATTCACCAGCACCATCTCATCTCAAACCCTAGTTCATCTCTTGTATCCAATCTTTGTATCCAAACCTCAGATTGGTACCTGTGGGTTGCTAGTAGTGTTGATTACTCCTTGTAGTTGATGCTAGTTGGTTTACTTGGTGGAAGATCATATGTTCAGATCCATTATGCACATTAATACCCCTCTGATTATGAACATGAATATGCTTTGTGAGTAGTTACGTTTGTTCCCGAGGACACGGGAGAAATCTTGCTATTAGTAGTCATGTGAATTTGGTATTCGCTCGATATTTTGATGAGATGTATGTTGTCATCTGATGCGTCCATTTTGCATCATGCTTTTATATCGATATTTATTGCATTATGGACTGTTATTTCACTTTATGTCACAATACTTATGGCTATTCTCCCTTATTTTACAAGGTTTACATAAGGAGGGACATTGGCGGCAGCTAGAATTCTGGGCTGGAAAAGGAGCAAATATTAGAGACCTATTCTGCGCAACTCCAAAAGTCCTGAAACTCCACAGAACATCTTAAAATAAATAAAGAAAAATCCTCGCCAAAGATGAAGGCCAGGGGCCCCACACCCTGCTCATGAGGGTGGGGGGCGCCCCCCTAGGGCGCCCCCTAGGGCGCGCCCCTACCTCGTGGGCCCCCTGGTGGCTCTCCGACGTCCATCTTCTCCTATATGAAGTCTTTCGATGAGAAAAAAATCAAAAGGAACTTTTCGGGACGAGACTCCGCCGCCACGAGGCGGAACCTTGGCGGAACCAGTCTAGAGCTCCGGCAGAGCTGTTCTGCCAGGGATACTTCCCTCCGGGAGGGGGAAATCATCACCATCGTCATCACCAACGCTCCTCTCATCGGGAGAGGGCAATCTCCATCAATATCTTCACCAGCACCATCTCATCTCCAAACCCTAGTTCATCTCTTGTATCCAATTCTTGTCTCAAAGTCCGGGATTGGTGCTAGTAGGTTGCTAGTAGTGTTGATTACTCTTAGTAGTTGATGCTAGTTGATGAAGGAAATATGCCCTAGAGGCAATAATAAAGTTATTATTTATTTCCTTATAATCATGATAAATGTTTATTATTCATGCTAGAATTGTATTAATCGGAAACATAATACATGTGTGAATACATAGACAAACAAAGTGTCACTAGTATGCCTCTACTTGACTAGCTCGTTAATCAAAGATGGTTATGTTTCCTAACCATGAACAATGAGTTGTTATTTGATTAACGAGGTCACATCATTAGTTGAATGATCTGATTGACATGACCCATTCCATTAGCTTAGCACCCGATCGTTTAGTATGTTGCTATTGCTTTCTTCATGACTTATACATGTTCCTATAACTATGAGATTATGCAACTCCCTTTTACTAGAGGAACACTTTGGGTACTACCAAACGTCACAACGTAACTGGGTGATTATAAAGGAGTACTACAGGTGTCTCCAATGGTACATGTTGGGTTGGCGTATTTCGAGATTAGGTTTTGTCACTCCGATTGTCGGAGAGGTATCTCTGGGCCCTCTCGGTAATGCACATCACATAAGCCTTGCAAGCATTACAACTAATATGTTAGTTGTGAGATGATGTATTACGGAACGAGTAAAGAGACTTGCCGGTAACGAGATTGAACTAGGTATTGGATACCGACGATCGAATCTCGGGCAAGTAACATACCGATGACAAGGGAACAACGTATGTTGTTATGCGGTCTGACCGATAAAGATCTTCGTAGAATATGTAGGAGCCAATATGGGCATCCAGGTCCCGCTATTGGTTATTGACCGGAGACGTGTCTCGGTCATGTCTACATTGTTCTCGAACCCGTAGGGTCCCACGCTTAAGGTTTCGATGACAGTTATATTATGAGTTTATGCATTTTGATGTACCGAAGGTGTTCGGAGTCCCGGATGTGATCATGGACATGACGAGGAGTCTCGAAATGAGACATAAAGATTGATATATTGGAGTTTATGATTTGGATATCGGAAGTGTTCCGGGTGAAATCGGGATTGTGATCACGGACATGACGAGGAGTCTCGAAATGGTCGAGACGTAAAGATTGATATATTGGAAGCCTATGTTTGGATATCGGAAGTGTTCCGGGTGAAATCGGGATTTTACCGGAATACCGGGAGGGTTACCGGAACCCCCCGGGAGCTATATGGGCCATAGTGGGCCTTAGTGGAAAAGAGAAGGGGCTGCCCTAGATGGGCTGCGCGCCTCCCCCTTCCCCTAGTCCTATTAGGACTAGGAGAGGTGGCCGGCCCCCTCCTCCTCTTTTCCCCCTCCGAGGAATCCTAGTTGGACTAGGGGGGGGGAATCCTACTCCCAGAGGGAGTAGGACTCTCCTGCGCCCTCCTCCTTGGCCGGCCAGCCCTCCCCCTTGGCTCCTTTATATACGGGGCAGGGGACACCTCTAGACACACAAGTTGATCCACGTGATCTATTCCTTAGCCGTGTGCGGTGCCCCCTGCCACCATATTCCTCGATAATACTGTAGCGGAGTTTAGGCGAAGCCCTGCTGCTGTAGTCATCAAGATCGTCACCACGCCGTCGTGCTGACGGAACTCTTCCCCGACACTTTGCTGGATCGGAGTCCGGGGATCGTCATCGAGCTGAACGTGTGCTCGAACTCGGAGGTGCCGTAGTTTCGGTGCTTGATCGGTTGGATCGTGAAGACGTACGACTACTTCCTCTACGTCGTGTCAGCGCTTCCGCAGTCGGTCTGCGTTGGGTACGTAGACAACACTCTCCCCTCTCGTTGCTATGCATCACATGATCTTGCGTGTGCGTAGGAAATTTTTTTGAAATTACTACGTTCCCCAACAGTGGCATCCGAGCCTAGGTTATTTATGTTGATGTTATATGCACGAGTAGAACACAAGTGAGTTGTGGGATATAAGTCATACTGCCTACCAGCATGTCATACTTTGGTTCGGCGGTATTGTTGGACGAAGCGGCCCGGACCACATTACGCGTACGCTTACGCGAGACCGGTTCCCCGACGTGCTTTGCACATAGGTGGCTTGCGGGTGACTGTTCTCCAACTTTAGTTGAACCAAGTGTGGCTACGCCCGGTCCTTGCGAAGGTTAAAACGGAGCAAATTGACAAACTATCGTTGTGGTTTTGATGCGTAGGTGAGATTGGTTCTTACTTAAGCCCGTAGCAGCCACGTAAAACTTGCACAACAAAGTAGAGGACGTCTAACTTGTTTTGTAGGGCATGTTGTGATGTGATATGGCCAAGACATGATGCTTTGATATATGATATGGACGATGATCATGATGCTGCCTGCCGTTGCGATAGAACTACTGATTTTAATCATGTAGCAGATGATCATGTTTTTGGTAACAAGTCATTCGGCAATGGCGTCGCCTATATGGTTGTCGTTTATAGCATGAATGTATGCAGATGTAATGCATACTGTACCTTCTATATTCGAAATGCGGAGTAAGATTTCGAAGCGACGCAATAAGATTGCGTGACGACACTCGATAGCTACGCATCGCGAATCAATGGGCTGTATCAGCGAACCGGTCGAGTAAGACTGGTCGTTCATCTGACGTCGTGCTTCGGAGATGAGAATCACAAGCACGAGGTGTATGTTTGATTGATGGCTTTATGTATTCATAGTCTAATCCTATATTGTTGTATTTGTAGGACTGTTGTAGTCTTGTCTCTAGATATCTCTATCTTCGGCGGGCATTGAATCGTTTAGCATAATAGTAAATCAATGAGCAAACTCAAATTAATCCAGAAGTGTCCTCTTCACCCCATGATGTAATGCACCGTTGCGAAAAGTTCTTCGTGCTGCACACCCACTGAATGAATCAAGGGTCGTGATAGGGACTCTAGTTGCAATACAACGGTGGAAACATGTGCATTGTCCAAGCAGATACTCACAGTGTTATATCTTGGCCTACGAGCCACGCAGAGACAATATTTGTCGCCTCGCCCCTTGACAATGCGGGGGCGACTACCTTGGTTCCAGTGGCGTGCGATACAGATACGGAACACGGAGACCGAAAGGTCGAGCGTGAATCATATAGTAGATATGATCAACATAATGATGTTCACCGATGAAACTACTCCATCTCACGTGATGATCGGACATGGTTTAGTTGATTTGGATCACGTGATCACTTAGAGGATTAGAGGGATGTCTATCTAAGTGGGAGTTCTTAAGTAATATGATTAATTGAACTTAAATTTATCATGAACTTAGTACCTGATAGTATCTTGCTTGTCTATGTTGATTGTAGATAGATGGCTCGTGCTGTTGTTCCGTTGAATTTTAATGCGTTCCTTGAGAAAGCAAAGTTGAAAGATGATGGTAGCAATTACACGGACTGGGTCCGTAACTTGAGGATTATCCTCATTGCTGCACAGAAGAATTACGTCCTGGAAGCACCGCTGGGTGCCAGGCCTGCTGCTGGAGCAACACCAGATGTTATGAACGTCTGGCAGAGCAAAGCTGATGACTACTCGATAGTTCAGTGTGCCATGCTTTATGGCTTAGAATCGGGACTTCAACGACGTTTTGAACGTCATGGAGCATATGAGATGTTCCAGGAGTTGAAGTTAATATTTCAAGCAAATGCCCGGATTGAGAGATATGAAGTCTCCAATAAGTTCTATAGCTGCAAGATGGAGGAGAACAGTTCTGTCAGTGAGCATATACTCAAAATGTCTGGGTATAATAATCACTTGATTCAATTGGGAGTTAATCTTCCAGATGATTGCGTCATTGACAGAATTCTCCAATCACTGCCACCAAGCTACAAGAGCTTCGTGATGAACTATAATATGCAAGGGATGAATAAGACTATTCCCGAGCTCTTCGCAATGCTGAAAGCTGCGGAGGTAGAAATCAAGAAGGAGCATCAAGTGTTGATGGTCAACAAGACCACTAGTTTCAAGAAAAAGGGCAAAGGGAAGAAGAAGGGGAACTTCAAGAAGAACGGCAAGCAAGTTGCTGCTCAAGAGAAGAAACCCAAGTCTGGACCTAAGCCTGAAACTGAGTGCTTCTACTGCAAGCAGACTGGTCACTGGAAGCGGAACTGCCCCAAGTATTTGGCGGATAAGAAGGATGGCAAGGTGAACAAAGGTATATGTGATATACATGTTATTGATGTGTACCTTACTAGAGCAGTAGCACCTGGGTATTTGATACTGGTTCTGTTGCTTAATATTTGCAACTCGAAACAGGGGCCTACGGATTAAGCGAAGATGGCTAAGGACGATGGGTGAAGGCATGCGCGTGGGCAGACCACGGTGCGAAACAGTCGATGTCGGATCAGCCCGTGGGACAAGCTAGTGTCTAGATTTCTACCTCCGGATTAGGTAGGTGACAGACCCTAAATTTAGTATCTGTGTATCGCTTGCGGTGCAACGTGAGTGGCTGATGGCCATTAGTTTATAATCCTGGATACATTCGTTTATCTGACCGACGAGTACGGGTTATATCATTGTAAGATAAGAGAATATACTGGGTTGTTCTATTTAACACAGCTTAATACTGCTTCTTTAGCGGCTCAGTACGCTCACGCCTTGAAGAGTGGTCTAATTGGTTCTGACTAGGAGAGTGGTAGAGGTACCTCCGGCCCCGTGTGTCTGATATTGTCGTTCAGTAGTGATACACATATTCATAATGTTGAAGCCAAAAGATGCAGAGTTGATAATGATGGTGCAACTTATTTGTGGCACTGCCGTTTAGGTCATATCGGTGTAAAGCGCATGAAGAAACTCCATACTGATGGACTTTTGGAACCACTTGATTATGAATCACTTGGTACTTGCGAACCGTGCCTCATGGGCAAGATGACTAAAACACCGTTCTCCGGTACTATGGAGAGAGCAACAGATTTGTTGGAAATCATACATACAGATGTATGTGGTCCGATGAATATTGAGGCTCGTGGCGGATATCGTTATTTTCTCACCTTCACAGATGATTTAAGCAGATATGGGTATATCTACTTAATGAAACATAAGTCTGAAACATTTGAAAAGTTCAAAGAATTTCAGAGTGAAGTTGAAAATCATCGTAACAAGAAAATAAAGTTTCTACGATCTGATCGGGGAGGAGAATATTTGAGTTACGAGTTTGGTGTACATTTGAAACAATGTGGGAATAGTTTCGCAACTCACGCCACCCGGAACACCACAGCGTAATGGTGTGTCCGAACGTCGTAATCGTACTTTACTAGATATGGTGCGATCTATGATGTCTCTTACTGATTTACCGCTATCATTTTGGGGTTATGCTCTAGAGACGGCCGCATTCACGTTAAATAGGGCACCATCAAAATCCGTTGAGACGACGCCTTATGAACTGTGGTTTGGCAAGAAACCAAAGTTGTCGTTTCTGAAAGTTTGGGGCTGCGATGCTTATGTGAAAAAGCTTCAACCTGATAAGCTCGAACCCAAATCGGAGAAATGTGTCTTCATAGGATATCCAAAGGAAACTATTGGATACACCTTCTATCACAGATCCGAAGGCAAGACTTTTGTTGCTAAATTCGGAAACTTTCTGGAGAAGGAGTTTCTCTCGAAAGAAGTGAGTGGGAGGAAAGTAGAACTTGACGAGGTAACTGTACCTGCTCCCTTATTGGAAAGTAGTACATCACAGAAAACTGTTTCTGTGACACCTACACCAGTTAGTGAGGAAGCCAATGATAATGATCATGAAACTTCAGACAAGATACTACTGAACCTCGTAGATCAACCAGTAAGATCCGCACCAGAGTGGTACGGTAATCCTGTTCTGGAAGTCATGCTACTAGATCATGATGAACCTACGAACTATGAAGAAGCGATGGTGAGCCCAGATTCCGCAAAGTGGCTTGAAGCCATGAAATCTGAGATGGGATCCATGTATGAGAACAAAGTATGGACTTTGGTTGACTTGCCGATGATCGGCAAGCAATTGAGAATAAATGGATCTTCAAGAAGAAGACTGACGCTGACGGTAATATTACTGTCTACAAAGCTCGACTTGTCGCAAGGTTTTCGACAAGTTCAAGGGGTTGACTACGATGAGACCTTCTCACCCGTAGCGATGCTTAAGTCTGTCCGAATCATGTTAGCAATTGCCGCATTTTATGATTATGAAATTTGGCAGATGGATGTCAAAACTGCATTCCTGAATGGATTTCTGGAAGAAGAGTTGTATATGATGCAACCGGAAGGTTTTGTCGATCCAAAGGGAGCTAACAAAGTGTGCAAGCTTCCAGCGATCCATTTATGGACTGGTGCAAGCCTCTCGGAGTTGGAATACGCTTTGATAGTGTGATCAAAGCATTTGGTTTTATACAGACTTTTGGAGAAGCCTGTATTTACAAGAAAGTGAGTGGGAGCTCTGTAGCATTTCTGATATTATATGTGGATGACATATTCTGATTGGAAATGATATATGAATTTCTGAAGATAGCATAAAGGGATACTTGAATAAGAGTTTTTCAATGAAAGACCTCGGTGAAGCTGCTTACATATTGGGCATCAAGATCTATAGAGATAGATCAAGACGCTTAATTGGACTTTCACAAAGCACATACCTTGACAAAGTTTTGAAGAAGTTCAAAATGGATCAAGCAAAGAAAGGGTTCTTGCCTGTGTTACAAGGTGTGAAGTTGAGTAAGACTCAATGCCCGACACTGCAGAAGATAGAGAGAAAATGAAGATGTTCCCTATGCTTCAGCCATAGGCTCTATCATGTATGCAATGCTGTGTACCAGACCTGATGTGTGCCTTGCTATAAGTTTAGCAGGGAGGTACCAAAGTAATCCAGGAGTGGATCACTGGACAGCGGTCAAGAACATCCTGAAATACCTGAAAAGGACTAAGGATATGTTTCTCGTATATGGAGGTGACAAAGAGCTCACCGTAAAAGGTTACGTTGATGCAAGCTTTGACACTGATCCGGACGATTCTAAATCGCAAACCGGATACGTGTTTACATTAAACGGTGGAGCTGTCAGTTGGTGCAGTTCTAAACAAAGCGTCATAGCGGGATCTACATGTGAAGCGGAGTACATAGCTGCTTCGGAAGCAGCGAATGAAGGAGTCTGGATGAAGGAGTTCATATCCGATCTAGGTGTCATACCTAGTGCATCGGGTCCAATGAAAATCTTTTGTGACAATACTGGTGCAATTGCCTTGGCAAAGGAATCCAGATTTCACAAGAGAACCAAGCACATCAAGAGACGCTTCAATTCCATCCGGGATCTAGTCCAGGTGGGAGACATAGAGATTTGCAAGATACATACGGATCTGAATGTTGCAGACCCGTTGACTAAGCCTCTTCCACGAGCAAAACATGATCAGCACCAAGGCTCCATGGGTGTTAGAATCATTACAGTGTAATCTAGATTATTGACTCTAGTGCAAGTGGGAGACTGAAGGAAATATGCCCTAGAAGGCAATAATAAAGTTATTATTTATTTCCTTATATCATGATAAATGTTTATTATTCATGCTAGAATTGTATTAACCGGAATTGCAACTAATCAGTTAGTTGCGGGATGATGTATTACGGAACGAGTAAAGAGACTTGTCGGTAACGAGATTGAACTAGGTATGGGATACCGACGATCGAATCTCGGGCAAGTAACATACCGATGACAAAGGGAACAACGTATGTTGTTATGCGGTCTGACCGATAAAAGATCTTCGTAGAATATGTAGGAGCCAATATGAGCATCCAGGTTCCACTATTGGTTATTGACCGGAGACGTGTCTCGGTCATGTCTACATTGTTCTCGAACCCGTAGGGTCCGCACGCTTAAGGTTACGATGACAGTTATATTATGAGTTTATGCATTTTGATGTACCGAAGTTTGTTCGTTGTCCCGGATGTGATCACGGACATGACAAGGAGTCTCGAAATGGTCGAGACATCAAGATTGATATATTGGAAGCCTATGTTTGGATATCGGAAGTGTTCCGGGTGAAATCGGGATTTTACCGGAGTACCGGGAGGTTACCGGAACCCCCCGGGAGCTATGGGCCATAGTGGGCCTTAGTGGAAAAGGAGAAGGGGCTGCCCTAGATGGGCTGCGCGCCCCCCCTTCCCCTAGTCCTATTAGGACTAGGAGAGGTGGCCGGCCCCCTCTCTCTTTCCCCCTCCGAGGAATCCTAGTTGGACTAGGATTGGGGGGGGAATCCTACTCCCAGAGGGAGTAGGACTCTCCTGCGCCCTCCTCCTTGGCCGGCCAGCCCTCCCCCTTGGCTCCTTTATATACGGAGGCAGGGGACACCTCTAGACACACAAGTTGATCCACGTGATCTATTCCTTAGCCGTGTGCGGTGCCCCCTGCCACCATATTCCTCGATAATACTGTAGCGGAGTTTAGGCGAGGCCCTGCTGCTGTAGTTCATCAAGATCGTCACCACGCCGTCATGCTGACGGAACTCTTCCCCGGCACTTTGCTGGATCGGAGTCCGGGGATCGTCATCGAGCTGAACGTGTGCTCGAACTCGGAGGTGCCGTAGTTTCGGTGCTTGATCGGTTGGATCGTGAAGACGTACGACTACTTCCTCTACGTCGTGTCAGCGCTTCCGCAGTCGGTCTGCGTTGGGTACGTAGACAACACTCTCCCGTCTCATTGCTATGCATCACATGATCTTGCGTGTGCGTAGGAAAATTTTGAAATTACTACGTTCCCCAACAGCGGATGCTTGCAATAGAGGTTAATCATAAGTGGGATGCTTGTTCAAGTAAGGACAACACCCAAGCACCGGTCCACCCACATATCAAATTATCAAAGTATCGAACGCGAATCATATGAACGTGATGAAAACTAGCTTGACGATATTCCCATGTGTCCTCGGGAGCGCTTCTCCTGTTATAAGAGTTTGTTCCGGCTTGTCCTTTGCTACAAAAGGATTGGGCCACCTTGCTGCACTTTATTTACTTTTGTTACTTGTTTCTCGTTACAATCTATCTTATCACAAAACTATCTGTTACCACTTGTTTCAGTACTTGCAGAGAATACCTTGCTGAAAACCGCTTATCATTTCCTTCTGCTCCTCGTTGGGGTCGACACTCTTACTTATCGAAAGGACTACGATATATCCCCTATACTTGTGGGTCATCAAGACTCTTTTCTGGCGCCGTTGTCGGGGAGTGTAGCACCTTTGGTAGGTGGAATTTGGTAAGGAAAAATTTATATAGTGTGCTGAAATTTACTGTCACTTGTTACTATGGAAAGTAATTCTCTGAGGGGCTTGTTCGGGGTATCTTCACCCCGTCCAGTAGAGCAAAGAGTTGCTCCTCAACCTACTGAACCTATTGAAAATGAAACTCCTTTTGAATTTCCTTCGGGTATGATGGAAAAACTGCTAGCTAACCCTTTTACAGGAGATGGAACAAAGCATCCTGATGAGCACTTAATATATGAGGATGAAGTTTGTGGATTATTTAAGCTTGCAGGTATACCCGATGATGTTGCTAAGAAGGTCTTCCCTTTATCTTTGAAGGGAGATGCATTGATATGGTATAGGCTATGTGATGATATGAGATCATGGGACTATAAAAGATTGAAGTTGGAATTTCATCAAAAGTATTACCCTATGCATCTTGTTCATCGTGATCGCAATTATATATATAATTTCTGGCCTCGCGAAGGAGAAAGCATCGCTCAAGCTTGGGGGAGGCTTAAATCAATGTTATATTCGTGCCCCAATCATGAGCTCTCAAGAGAAATGATTATTCAAAATTTATATGCTCGGCTTTCTGATAACAATCGCACCATGCTCGATACTTCTTGTGCTGGCTCTTTTATGATGAAGACTATTGAATTCAGATGGAATTTATTGGATAGAATTAAACGCAACTCTGAAGATTGGGACCTCGACGAAGGTAAGGAGTTAGGTATGACACCTAAGTTTGATTGTGTTAAATCTTTTATGGACACCGATATTTTCCGTAAGTTTAGCACTAAATATGGACTTGACTCTGAGATAGTAGCTTCTTTCTATGAATCTTTTGCTACTTATGTTGATCTCCCTAAGGAGAAGTGGTTTAAATATCATCCTCCCATAGAAGTAAAAGTAGCTGCACCTATTAAAGTTGAAGAAAAGACTGTCACTTATAATGATCCTATTGTTCCTACTTCTTATGTTGAGAAACCACCTTTCCCTATTAGAATAAAGGATCATGCTAAAGCTTCAACTGTTGTTCGTAAAAGCAATATTAGAACTTATACACCTCCTAAGCAAGTTAAAGTGGAACCTAATATTGCTATTGTTAAAGATCTCTTGTGTGATAATATTGATGGGCATGTTATTCAGTTCAAAGGTGAAACTGCTAGAATTGCTAAACCTTATGATAAAGATAAACTTAGACCTATGGTAGGCATGCCTGTTATTTCTGTTAAAATAGGAGATCATTGTTATCATGGCTTATGTGATATGGGTGCTAGTGCTAGTGCAATACCTATTGACTTATACAAAGAAATAAGCAATGAAATTGCACCTGCTGAGTTAGAAGGTATTGATGTCACAATTAAACTTGCCAATAGAGATACTATTTCACCAATTGGAATTGTTAGAGATGTTGAAGTCTTGTGTGGGAAAACTAAATATCCTGTTGATTTTCTTGTTCTTACTTCTCCGCAAGATAGCTTTGTCCCATTATATTTGGTAGACCCTTTTTGAACACTGTGAATGCTAGGATAGATTGCAAAAAGAATGTTGTTACCATTGGCTTGGATGATATGGTTCATGAGTTTAATTTCTCTAAATTTAGCAAACAACATCGTGAGGAAGAATTACCTAGTAAGAATGAAATTATTGGTCTTGCTTCTATTGCCGTACCTCCTAGTGATCCTTTAGAACACTATTTGCTAGACCATGAAAATGATATGTTCATGAATGAAAGAAGGGAAATAGATGAAGTATTCTTTAAACAGGAACCTATTCTGCAACATAATTTGCCTGTTGAAATTTTAGGGGATCCTCGTCCACCGAAGGGTGATCCTGTGTTTGAGCTTAAACCTTTGCCTGATAATCTTAAATATGCTTATCTTGATGAAAAGAAGATATATCCTGTTATTATTAGTGCTAACCTTACAGAGCATGAAGAAGAAAGATTATTGAAAACTCTGAGGAAGCATCGTGCTGCTATTGGATATACTCTTGATGATCTTAAGGGCATTAGTCCCACTCTATGTCAACATAAAATAAATTTGGAAGCAGATGCCAAACCAGTTCGTGATCCTCAACGACGTCTGAATCCTAAAATGAAAGAAGTGGTAAGAAAAGAAATACTAAAGCTTCTGGAGGCAGGTATAATCTATCCCGTTGCTGATAGTGAGTGGGTAAGTCCTGTCCATTGTGTCCCTAAGAAGGGAGGTATTACTGTTGTTCCTAATGATAAAAGATGAATTGATTCCACAAAGAATTATCACAGGCTATAGGATGGTAATCGATTTCCGCAAATTAAATAAAGCTACTAAGAAAGATCATTACCCCTTACCTTTTATTGATCAAATGCTAGAAAGATTATGCAAACATACACACTATTGCTTTCTAGATGGTTATTCTGGTTTCTCTCAAATACCCGTGTCGGCTAGAGATCAATCAAAGACTACTTTTACATGCCCTTTTGGTACTTTTGCTTATATACGTATGCCTTTTGGTTTATGTAATGCAACTGCTACCTTTCAAAGATGCATGATGGCTATATTCTCTGACTTTTGTGAAAAGATTTGTGATGTTTTCATGGACGACTTTTCCTTCTATGGTTCCTCTTTTAATGATTGCTTGAGCAGTCTTGATTGAGTTTTGCAGAGATGTGAAGGAACTAATCTTGTCTTGAATTGGGAAAAGTGCCACTTTATGGTTAATGAAGGTATTGTCATGGGGCATAAAGTTTCTGAAAGAGGTATTGAAGTTGATAAAGCCAAGGTTGATGTTATTGAAAAGATGCCATGTCCCAAGGACATCAAAGGTATAAGAAGTTTCCTTGGTCACGCTGGATTTTATAGGAGGTTCATTAAGGACTTCAAAAATATCTCGGCCTCTGACTAATTTATTACAAAAAGATATACCATTTGTCTTTGATGATGATTGTGTAGAAGCATTTGAAATACTTAAGAAAGCATTAGTCTCTGCACCTGTTGTTCAGCCACCTGATTGGAACCTACCCTTTGAAATTATGTGTGATGCTAGTGATTATGTTGTAGGTGATGTTCTAGGGCAAAGAGTTGATAAGAAATTAAATGTTATTCATTATGCTAGTAAGACTCTAGACAATGCTCAAAGAAATTATGCTACTACTGAAAAAGAGCTTTTAGCAGTTGTATTTGCTTGTGATAAGTTCAGATCTTATATTGTTGATTCTAAAGTAACTATTCAAACTGATCATGCTGCTATTAAATATCTTATGGAAAAGAAATATGCTAAACCTAGACTTATTAGATGGGTTCTCTTGCTACAAGAATTTGATTTGCATATTGTTGATAGAAAGGGAGCTGAGAACCCCGTTGCAGACAACTTGTCTAGATTAGAAAATATTCTTGATGACCCACTACCTATTAATGATAGCTTTCCTGATGAACAATTAAATGTTATAAGTACTTCTCATAGTACTCCATGGTATGCTGATTATGCTAATTATATTGTTGCTAAGTTTATACCACCTAGCTTCACATACCAGGAAAAGAAAAAGTTTTTCTATGATTTAAGACATTACTTTTGGGATGACCCACATCTTTATAAAGAAGGAGTAGATGGTGTTATTAGACGTTGTGTACGTGAGCATGAATAGGAACAGATCCTACGCAAGTGTCATTCCGAGGCTTATGGAGGACACCACGCTGGAGATAGAACTGCACATAAGGTATTGCAATCTGGTTTTTATTGGCCTACTCTCTTCAAAGATGCCCGTAAGTTTGTCTTGTCTTGTGATGAATGTCAAAGAATTGGTAATATTAGTAGACGTCAAGAAATGCCTATGAATTATTCTCTTGTTATTAAACCATTTGATGTTTGGGTCTTTGATTATATGGGACCTTTTCCTGCCTCTAATGGATACACACATATTTTAGTTGATGTTGATTACGTTACTAAGTGGGTAGAAGCTATTCCAACTAGTAGTGCTAATCATAACACTTATATTAAAATGCTTAAGGAAGTTATTTTCCCGGGGTTTGGAGTCCCTAGATAATTAATGACTGATGGTGGTTCACACTTTATTCATGGTGCCTTCCGTAAAATGCTTGCTAAGTATGATGTTAATCATAGAATTGCATCTCCTTATCACCCACAGTCTAGTGGTCAAGTAGAATTGAGCAACAGAGAGCTCAAATTAATTTTGCAAAAGACTGTTAATAGGTCTAGAAAGAATTGGTCCAAGAAACTTGATGATGCATTATGGGCTTATAGAACTGCATATAAAAATCCTATGGGTATGTCTTCGTATAAAATGGTTTATGGAAAAGCATGTCACTTACCTCTCAAACTAGAACATAAGGCATATTGGGCCATTAAAGAGCTCAACTATGATTTCAAACTTGCCGGTGAAAAGAGGTTATTTGATATTAGCTCACTTGATGAATGGAGAACCCAAGCTTATGAAAATGCCAAGCTGTTTAAAGAAAAAGTTAAAAGATGGCATGACAAAAGGATACAAAAGCGTGAGTTTAATGTAGGTGATTATGTATTGCTATACAACTCTCGTTTAAGATTTTTTGCAGGAAAACTTCTCTCTAAATGGGAAGGCCCCTATGTTATCGAAGAGGTCTACCGTTCCGGTGCCACAAAGATCAACAACTTCGAGGGCACAAATCCGAAGGTGGTAAACGGTCAAAGAATCAAACATTATATCTCAGGTAATCCCATAAATGTTGAAACCAATATTATTGAAACCATAACCCCGGAGGAATACATAAGGGACACTTTCTGGAACGTTTCAGACTCCGAAAAGGAATAGGTATGTGGTACGGTAAGTAAACCGACTCCAAAAAAAATTTTAAGGCAATATTTCTCCGTTTTGGAATATTTAGAAAAATAGAAAAAATAAGTAGCAGTCCGGGAAGGACACGAGGGCCCCACGAGGGTGGTGGGCGCGCCCCCCTACCTCATGAGCACCTCGTGTGCCTTCCGGACTCTGTTTTCTTGCACGATATGTATTTTGGTTGGTAAAAATTCATTATATATTCTCCCGAAGGTTTTGACACCCGTATCACGCAAAAATCTCCTGTTTTTGTTTCGAGCTGTTTTTCTGACAGATCTAGGTTATCATGACGGCCCCAAGCGCCTCCAAGGACAAGTTCTTCGAGAAGGTCATCAACCCTTACCTCGCGGAGGTGCTGCGACACCCTCAAACCATTGAGATGCGTGATGGGTTGTTGCACATCCGCGATGTTGAGGGACCAAAGGGAACCGGAAGCGTGGAGACGAGGCTTGAAGCAATGGAGCAACAAGTTTTCAAGTGCCAAGGGATGGTGGAGCGTGGAGTCAACGCTAGCCACACGATGCTCGCGGAGTTCACTAACAACTACAAGCCGGATGCCAAGAACACCGAGGAGGCCATCTTCAAGCTATATGAGAAGATCGAGCACCTGCAAGCCCAAATCTATGACCTGCAAAACCAAAACTGTGAGTATGAATATAGATTCAAAAGAATGAGTTTGGCTGCAGATTCGAGGATTCCGGAGACTCGATCATCCTTCTATGATGGTGAACCTATGCCTTGGAAGATGGATGACAAGCCCGCATCATCAACAACACTACCACCTTCTTCACCGACAAAGGAGATATAATCACATGGGTACGGGCACTCCCCTTGGCAACTGCCAAGCTTGGGGGAGGTGCCCCGGTATCGTATCACCATCACAACTCCTATCTTTACCGTTTTTCTTAGTTCGATCCTATTAGTAGTATCTTGATCTAGTAGAATAAAGTTTATGGCATGATCTAGTTTTGAGTTTTTCTTTATGATCTCTCTTTGTAATCGAGTCCGTGAGCTATATATAATAAAGATTAGTGTTGAGTCAAGGCCTTGATTATTTTGCCATGATCTTGGGTGAATAAAAGAAAAGAGAAAAGGAATAAAAAGAAACAAAAAGTTCATATTGATCTTATTGAGAGTAATGACTTCACATAGAAAGAGTATGATGATTAAAAGTTGTTGGGAGTTGGCAAACATAGCTTTGGTCATTGTTGCAATTAATAGGAAGTAATAAGGAAAGAAAGGTTTTCACATATAGATATATTATCATTGACATCTTTTATGATTGGGAGCACTCATTAAAATATGACATGCTAAAGAGTTGATGTTGGACAAGGAAGACAATGTAATGAGTTATGTCTTTCTTATATCTGAGATAAAGTATGTTGTCATGGATCCTCTAACTTGTCGAGCTTGCCTTTCCCCCTCATGCTAGCCAAATTCTCATCACCAAGTAGAAATACTACTTGTGCTTCCAAATACCCTTAAACCAGTTTTGCCATGAGAGTCCACCATATCTACCTATGGATTGAGTAAGATCCTTAAAGTAAGTTGTCATCGGTGCAAAGCAATAAAAATTGCTCTAAATATGTATGATTGATTGGTGTGGGAGAAATAAGCTTTATACGATCTTGTGATGTGGAAGTAATAAAAGCGACGGACTGCATAATAAAGGTTCATATCACAAGGGGAAATATAAAGTGACGTTCTTTCGCATTGAGATTTTATGCATCCAACCATAAAAGCGCATGGCAACCTCTGCTTCCCTCTGCGAAGGGCCCATCCTTTATTATTATCTTCTACCTTATGCAAGAGTCACGGTGATCTTCAGCTTTCCCTTTTAGTTTTATCCTTTGGCAAGCTCAGCATGTTGGAAAGAACATGATATATATATATATATATATATATATATAATTGGATGTAGGGGAGCATGAACCATTATTGTTGACATTACCCTTGAGGTAAAAGGTTGTGGGGCAAAACTATAAGCCCCTATCTTTCTCTGTGTCCGATTAAAACTCCGTAACCACAAGTATTGTGTGAGTGTTAGCAATTATGGAGGACTAAATGATAGTTGAGTATGTGGACTTGCTTTTTAGCTCTGACATAGACTCTTTCCGATGTTATGATAAATTGCAATTGCTTCAATGACGGAGATTATAGTTTGTCGGAGGCCAATAAGGTTTATGATTTATACTTTTGTATTGTGAATAGATCATCACTTGAACATAAGTAATCATATGACAAAATCTATATATGTTGCTGTTATGAGAATAATCATGATGCCTTCATGTCCGTATTTTATTTTTATCGACGCCTCTACCTCTAAACATGAGGACATATTTATTGTTATCGGCTCTTCGCTTGAGGACAAGTGAGGTCTAAGCTTGGGGTTGTTGATACGTCCATTCTGCATCATGCTTTTATATCGATATTTATTGCATTATGGACTGTTATTTCACTTTATGTCACAATACTTATGGCTATTCTCTCTTATTTTACAAGGTTTACATAAGGAGGGAGAATGCCGGCAGTTGGAATTTTGGGCTGGAAAAGGAGCAAATATTAGAGACCTATTCTGTGCAACTCCAAAAGTCCTGAAACTCCACGGAACATCTTAAAATAAATAAAGAAAAATCCTTGCCAAAGATGAAGGCCAGGGGGCCCACACCCTGCTCACGAGGGTGGGGGCGCCCCCCTAGGGCGCGCCCCCCTACCTTGTGGGCAACCTGGTGGCTCTCCGACGTCCATCTTCTCCTATATGAAGTCTATCGATGAGAAAAAATCAGAAGGAACTTTTCGGGACGAGACTCCGCCGCCACGAGGCGGAACCTTGTTGGAACCAATCTAGAGCTCCGGCAGAGCTGTTCTACCGGGGATACTTCCCTCCGGGAGGGGGAAATCATCACCATCGTCATCACCAATGCTCCTCTCATCGGGAGAGGGCAATCTCCATCAACATCTTCACCAGCACCATCTCATCTCCAAACCCTAGTTCATCTCTTGTATCCAATTCTTGTCTCAAAGTCCGGGATTGGTGCTAGTAGGTTGCTAGTAGTGTTGATTACTCCTAGTAGTTGATGCTAGTTGGTTTATTTGGTGTAAGATCATATGTTCAGATCCTATATGCATATCATTACCCCTTTGATTATGAACATGAATATGCTTTGTGAGTAATTATGTTTGTTCCTGAGGACAAGGGAGAAGTCTTGCTATTAGTAGTCATGTGAATTTGGTATTTGTTTGATATTTTGATAAGATGTATGTTATCTAGCCTCTAGTGGTGTTATGTGAACGTCGACTACATAACATTTCACCATTATTTGGGCCTAGAGGAAGGCATTGGGAAGTAATAAGTAGATGATGGGTTGCTAGAGTGACAGAAGCTTAAACCCTAGTTTATGTGTTGCTTCGTAAGGGGCTGATTTGGATCCATATGTTTCATGCTATGGTTAGGTTTACCTTAATACTTTTGTTGTAGTTGCGGATGCTTGCAATAGAGGTTAATCATAAGTGGGATGCTTGTTCAAGTAAGGACAACACCCAAGCACCAGTCCACCCACATATCAAATTACCAAAGTATCGAATGCGAATCATATGAACGTGATGAAAACTAGCTTGACGATATTCCCATGTGTCCTCGGGAGCGCTTTTCCTGTTATAAGAGTTTGTTCCGGCTTGTCCTTTGCTACAAAAGGATTGGGCCACCTTGCTGCACTTTATTTACTTTTGTTACTTGTTGCTCGTTACAATCTATCTTATCACAAAACTATCTGTTACCACTTGTTTTAGTACTTGCAGAGAATACCTTGCTGAAAATCGCTTATCATTTCCTTCTTCTCCTCGTTGGGTTCGACACTCTTACTTATCGAAAGGACTACGATAGATCCCCTATACTTGTGGGTCATCATCATCCCTCTAGTGGTGTCATGTGAACGTAGACTACATGACACTTCACCATTGTTTGGATCTAGAAGGAGGCATTGGGAAGTAATAAGTAGATGATGGGTTTCTAGAGTGACAGAAGCTTAAACCCTAGTTTATGTGTTGCTTCGTAAGGGGCTGATTTGGATCCATATGTTTCATGCTATGGTTAGGTTTACCTTAATACTTCTGTTACAGTTGCGGATGCTTGCAATGGGGGTTAATCATAAGTGGGATGCTTGTCCAAATAAGGACAGTGCCCAAGCACCGGTCCACCCACATATCAAATTATCAAAGTACCGAACGCGAATCATATGAACGTGATGAAAACTAGCTTGGCGATAATTCCCATGTGTCCTCGGGAGCGCTTTACTTCATATAAGAGTTTGTCCAGGATTGTCCTTCGCTACAAAAAGGATTGGCCATCTTGGTGCACTTTATTTACACTTGTTACTTGCTACTCGTTACAAATTACCTCATCACAAAACTATCTGTTACCGATAATTTCAGTGCTTGCAGAGAATACCTTACTGAAAATTGCTTATCATTTCCTTCTGCTCCTCGTTGATTTCGACACTCTTACTTATCGAAAAGGCTACGATAGATCCCCTACACTTGTGGGTCATCAAGGTACACAATAGGTATGGTACACAACACATGGCATATTTTATAGAACCTATGGTTGAGGCATAGGGAATGACTTCCATTCTCTTTCTATCTTCTGCCGTGGTCGGACTTTGAGTCCTACTCAATTTCACACCTTACAATACAGGCTAGATCTCCTTCTTTGACTGATCCATTTTGAACTCCTTCAAAATCTTGTTAAGGTATGTGCTCATTGAAAGTCTTATCAAGCGTCTTGATCTATCTCTATAGATCTTGATGCCTAATATGTAAGCAGCTTCACTGAGGTCTTTCACTGAAAAAAATCTTATTCAAGTACCCTTTTATGCTATCCAGAAATTATATATCATTTCCAATTAATAATATGTCATCCACATATAATATCAAAAATGCTATAGAGCTCCAACTCACTTTCTTGTAAATACAGGCTTCGCCGTAAGTCTGTATAAAATCATATGCTTTAATCACCTCATAAAAGTGCATATTCCAACTTCGAGATGCCTGCACCAGTCCATAGATGGATTGCTAGAGTTTCCACACTTTGTTAGCACCTTTAGGATCGACAAAACCTTCTGGTTGCATCAAATACAACTCTTCTTTAAGAAATCCATTAAGGGATGCAGTTTTGATGTCCATTTGCCAGATTTCATTATCATAAAATACGACAATTGCTAACATGATTCGGACTAATTTAAGCATCGCTACGGGTGATAAAATCTCATCGTAGTCAACCCCTTAAACTTGTCGAAAACCTTTTACGACAAGTCGAGCTTTGTAGACAGGAACATTACCATCAACATTAGTCTTCTTCTTGAAGATCCACTTATTCTCTATGGCCCGCCGATCATCGAGCAAATCCACCAAAGTCCACACTTTGTTCTCATACATGGATCCTATCTCAAATTTCATGGCCTCAAGCCATCTGTTGGAATCTAGGCTCATCATAGCTTTTTCATAGTTCGTAGGTTCACCTTGTTCTAATAACATGACTTCCAGGACAGGATCACGGTACCACTCTGGTGCGGATTATGTTCTGGTTGACCTACGATGTTCTGTAGTAATTTGATCTGAAGTTTCATGATCATCATTATTAGCTTCCTCTCTAGTTGGTGTAGGCATCACGGGAACAATTTTCTCTGATGTTCTACTTTTCAATTCGAGAGAAGGTACAATTACCTCATCAAGTTCTACTTTCCTCCCACTAACTTCTTTCAAAAGAAACACCTTCTCTAGAAAGAATCCATTCTTAGCAACAAAGATCTTGCCTTTGGATCTGTGGTAGAAGGTGTACCCAATGGTTTCCTTAGGGTATCCTATGAAAAGACGCACTTCTCCGCTTTGGGTTCGAGCTTATCAGGCTAAAACCTTTTGACATAAGTGTCGCTTCCCCAAACTTTTAAGAAATGACAACTTAGGTTTCTTGCCAAACCACAGTTCATAAGGTGTCATCTCAATGGATTTAGACGGTGCCCTATTTAACGTGAATGCGGCTATCTCTAATGCATAACCCCAAAATGATAGCGGCAAATCGGTAAGAGACATCATAGAACGCACCATATCTAATAAAGTACAGTTACAACGTACGAACACACCATTACACTGTGGTGTTCCAGGTGGAGTGAGTTGTAAAACAATTCCACATTGTTTTATATGAAGTCCAAACTCGTAACTCAAATATTCGTCTCCGCGATCAGATCGTAAATACTTTATTTTCTTGTTATGATGATTCTCTACCTCACTCCGAAATTCTTTGAACTTTTCAAATGTCTGAGACTTGTGTTTCATCAAGTAGATATACACATACCTACTCAAATCATTTGTGAAGGTGAGAAAATAATGATACCCGCCACGTGCTTCAACACTCATCGGACCGCATACATTGGTATGTATTATTTCCAATAAGTCATTAGCTCGCTCCATTGTTCAGGAGAACGGAATTTTAGTCATCTTGACCATGAGGCATGGTTCAGAAGTATCAAATGATTCATAATCAAGTGATTCCAAAGCTCCATCTGCAGGGAGTTTCTTCATGCGCTTTACACCAATATGACCTAAACGGCAGTGCTACAAGTATGTAAACTATCATTATCAACTCTGCATCTTTTGGCATCAATATTATGAATATGTGTATCACTACGATCGAGATTCAATAAACCATTCACATTGGGTGTATGACCATAGTAGGTTTTATTCATGTAAATAGAACAACAATTATTCTCTAACTTAAATGAATAAACGTATTGCAATAAAGATGATTCAATCATATTCATGCTCAACGCAAACACCAAATAACATTTATTTAGGTTCAACACTAATCCTTGGAATCATTTCCAACACACATCGTCACCTCGCCCTCAACTAGTATCTGTTCATTTTGAAACTCCCGTTTCGTGTTACTAATCTTAACAACTGAATCAGTATCAAATACCTAGGGGCTACTATGAATAATAGTAAGGTACACATCAATGGCATGTATATCAAATATACCTTTGTTCACTTTGCCATCCTTCTTATTTGCCAATTATTTGGGGCAATTCCGCTTATAGTGATCATTTCCTTTGCAGTAGAGGCACTCAGTTTCAGGCTTGGGTCCGGTTTTGGGCTTCTTCATGGGAGAGGCAACTTGCTTGCCATTCTTCTTGAAGTTCCCTTTGCTTTCCCTTGCCCTTTTTTCTTGAAACTAGTGGTCTTGTTTACCATCAACACTTGATGCTCTTTCTTGATTTCTACCTTTCACTGATTTCAGCATCGCGAAAAGCTCGGGAATCATTTTCGTCATCCCTTGCATATTGTAGTTCATCACGAAGTTCTAGTAGCTTGGTGATAGTGACTAGAGAACTCTGTCAATCACTATCTTATCTGGAAGATTAACTCCCACTTGATTCAAGCGATTGTAGTACCCAGACATTCTGAGTACATGCTCACTGGCTGAGCTATTCTCCTCCATTTTGTAGGCAAAGTACTTGTCATAGATCTCGTACCTCTCGACACGGGCATGAGTCTGAAATACCAATTTCAGCTCCTGGAACATCTCAAGGCCGTATGCCCGCATGTGCAACAGGAGCGACTGAACAGGGCCCCCAGCATCGGAGGGGCCCCAAATTGTTTGTTAATCAAGGTTTTAACTCAAGCACTAATACCACACTAAATAACCGTTGGAAATATTTTAGCCAAGCCACCTTAGGTGCCCATCTCCAATATCGCCGGGTCTTTGAGTTTGTACATGCTTCCAACTGGTGTAATTCCCTGTGAAAAATTGCAGTGGTCGATAAAAAATATTATTGTTTTTCTTTCACACATATGGCCTAATCTTGATATGCACAGGGCCTCCAATTTCCCTGGTACGGCCCTGGAACATCTCATATGCTCTATGATACGTCTCCAACGTATCTATAATTTTTGATTGCTCCATGCTATATTATCTACTGTTTTGGACATTATTGGGCTTTATTATCCACTTCTATATTAATTTTGGGACTAACTTATTAACCAGAGGCCCAGCCCAGAATCGTTGTTTTTTGCCTGTTTTAGGGTTTCGCAGAAAAGGAATATCAAACGGAGTCCAAACGAAATTAAACCTTCGGGAACGTGATTTTCTCATAAAATACAACTCAGGAGACTTGGACCCTACGTCAAGCCACGTAACAGGAGGCCATGAGGTAGGGGGGCGCGCCTACCCCCCCCCCCCAGGCGCGCCCTCCACCCTCGTGGGCCCCCCTGTTGCTCCACCGACGTACTTCTTCCTCCTATATATACCCACGTACCCCCAAACGATCAGATACGGAGCCAAAACCCTAATTCCACCACCGTAACTTTCTGTATCCACGAGATCCCATCTTGGGGCCTGTTCCGGAGCTCCGCCGGAGGGGGCATCGATCACGGAGGGCTTCTACATCAACACCATAGCCTCTCCGATGAAGTGTGAGTAGTTTACTTCAGACCTACGGGTCCATAGTTATTAGCTAGATGGCTTCTTCTCTCTTTTTGGATCTCAATACAATGTTCTCCCCCTCTCTTGTGGAGATCTATTCGATGTAATCTTCTTTTTGCGGTGTGTTTGTTGAGATCGATGAATTGTGGGTTTATGATCAAGTCTATCTACGAATAATATTTGAATCTTCTCTGAATTCTTTTATGTATGATTGGTTATCTTTGCAAGTCTCTTCGAATTATCAGTTTGGTTTGGCCTACTAGATTGATCTTTCTTGCAATGGGAGAAGTGCTTAGCTTTGGGTTCAATCTTGCGGTGTCCTTTCCCGGTGACAGTAAGGGCAGCAAGGCACGTATTGTATTGTTGCCATCGAGGATAAGAAGGTGGGGTTTTCTTCATATTGCATGAGTCTATCCCTCGACATCATGTCATTTGGCTTAAGGCGTTACTTTGTTTTTAACTTAATACTCTAGATGCATGCTGGATAGCGGTCGATGAGTGGAGTAATAGTAGTAGATGCAGGCAGGAGTCGGTCTACTTGTCTCAGACGTGATGCCTATATACATGATCATACCTAGATATTCTCATAACTATGCTCAATTCTGTCAATTTCTCAATAGTAATTTGTTCACCCACCGTAGAATACTTATGCTCTCGAGAGAAGCCACTAGTGAAACCTATGGCCCCCGGGTCTATATTTATCATATCAATCTCCTACTACTTAGTTATTTACTTTGCCTTTATTTTACTTTGCATCTTTATCATAAAAATACCAAAAATATTATCTTATAATATCTATCAGATCTCACTCTCGTAAGTGGCACTATAGGGATTGACAACCCCTATTTGCGTTGGTTGCGAGGATTTATTTGTTTTGTGCAGGTGCAAGGGACTCGCGCGTAGCCTCCTACTGGATTGATACCTTGGTTCTCAAAAACTGAGGGAAATACTTATGCTACTTTGCTGCATCATTCCTTCCTCTTCGGGGAAAACCAACGTAGTGCTAAAAGAGGTAGCAAGAAGGATTTCTGGCGCCGTTGCCGGGGAGGTCTACGCAAAAGTCAACATACCAAGTACCCATCACATACCCTTATCTCCCGCATTACATTATTTGCCATTTGCCTCTCGTTTTCCTCTCCCCCCACTTCACTCTTACCGTTTTATTTGCCCCCCCCCTCTCTCTATCCTCCCTCTCTATTTGCCTCTTTTTGTTCGCTTGCTTTTTGTTTGCTTGTGTGTTAGTTTACTTGCTTGTCACGATGGCTCAAGATAATACTAAATTTTGTGACTTCACCAATACCAACAACAATGATTTTATTAGCACTCCGATTGCTCCTCTTACCGATGCTGAATCTTGTGAAATTAATGCTGCTTTGCTGAATCTTGTTATGAAAGATCCGTTCTCCGGCCTTCCTAGTGAAGATGCCGCTACCCATATAAATAGCTTCGTTGATTTGTGTGACATGCAAAAGAAGAAAGATGTGGATAATGATATTGTTAAATTGAAGCTATTTCCTTTTTCGCTTAGAGATCGTGCTAAAGCTTGGTTTTCGTCTTTGCCTAAAAATAGTATTGATTCATGGAATAAGTGCAAAGATGCTTTTATATCTAAGTATTTTCCTCCCGCTAAGATCATCTCTCTTAGAAACGATATTATGAATTTTAAGCAACTTGATCATGAACATATTGCACAAGCTTGGGAGAGAAAGAAATTAATGATACGTAATTGCCCCACTCATGGTTTAAATTTGTGGATGATTCTACAAAACTTTTATGCCGGATTGAATTTTGCTTCTAGAAATCTTTTAGATTCAGCCACGGGAGGCACTTTTATGGAAATCACTTTAGGAGAAGCTACTAAACACCTAGATAATATTATGGTTAATTATTCTCAATGGCATACTGAAAGATCTACTAATAAAAAGGTGCATGCGATAGAAGAAATTAATGTTTTGAGTGGAAAGATGGATGAACTTATGAAATTATTTGCTAATAAGAGTGTTTCTTCTAATCCTAATGATATGCCCTTGTCTACTTTGATTGAGAATAATAATGAATCTATGGATGTGAAAGTTGTTGGTAGGAACAATTTTGGTAACAACGCGTATAGAGGAAATTTCAATCCTAGGCCTTATCCTAGTAATCCCTCTAATAATTATGGTAATTCTACAACAATTCTTATGGAAATTATAATAAGATGCCCTCTTATTTTGAATCTAATATTAAAGAATTTATTACTTCGCAAAAGAATTTTAATGCTATGATTGAGGAAAAATGGCTTAAGATTGATGATTTGGCTAGGAACGTTGATAGAATTGCTCTTGATGTTGATTCTTTGAAACTTATATCTATTCCACCTAAGCATGATACAATTAGTCTCTCAAATCCATGAGAATTTCCATTGACGAGTGCAAAGAAAGAACCGCTAGGATGCGTGCTAAGAAAGACGCCTTTATAAAAGCGTGTTCTTCTAGTTCCTATGAAAATAATGATGAATATCTAAAAGTTATTGATGTGTCCCCTATTAAATCTTTGTTTTTCAATATGAATCTTGATAATGATGGGACTGAATATGATCCACCTTTACCTAGAAGGCGTTCCAAGAATTCTGAATCTTTTGATCTTGATGCTAAATTTGATAAAAGTGGGATTGAAGAAATTAAAACCCTAGATGTTGCTAAACCCACTATTATGGATTTCAAGGAATTTAACTATGAAAATTGCTCTTTGATTGATTGTATTTCCTTGTTGCAATCCGTGCTAAATTCTCCTCACGCTTATAGTCAAAATAAAGCATTTACTAAACATGTCGTTGATGCCTTGATGCAATCTTATGAAGAAAAACTTGAATTGGAAGTTTCAATCCCTAGAAAACTTTATGATGAGTGGGAACCGACTATTAAAATTAAAATTAAAGATCATGAATGCTATGCTTTATGTGATTTGGCTGCTAGTGTTTCCACGATTCCAAAGACTTCGTGTGATTTGTTAGGTTTCCGTGATTTTGATGATTGCTCTCTAAACTTGCACCTTGCGGATTCCACTATTAAGAAACCTATGGGAAGAATTAATGATGTTCTTATTGTTGCAGATAATAATTATGTGCTCGGAGATTTTATCGTTCTTGACATAGATTGCAATCCTTCATGTCCTATTATTCTTGGTAGACCTTTCCTTAGAACGATTGGTGCAATTATTGATATGAAGGAAGGAAATATTAGATTCCAATTTCCATTAAGGAAAGGCATGGAACACTTTCCAAGAAAGAAAAATTAAATTACCTTATGAATCTATTATGAGAGCTACTTATGGATTGCCTACCAAAGATGGCAATACCTAGATCTATTCTTGCTTGTTATGCCTAGCTAGGGGCGTTAAACGATAGCGCTTGTTGGGAGACAAACCAATTTTATTTTTATTCCTTGCTTTTTGCTCCTGTTTAGTAATAAATAAATTATCTAGCCTCTGTTTTGGTTGTGTTTTGTGTTTAATTAGTGTTTGTTCCAAGTAGAACCGCTGGGAAGACTTGGGGAAAGTCTTGGTGAACTTGCTGTAAAAAACAGAAACTTTAGCGCTCACGAGAACTGCTGTCATTTTTATTTGGAAAGTGATATTTAGTTAATTATTTTTGCAGATGGTTAATAGATAAATTCCTCACGTCCAGCAATTTATTTTAGAATTTTTGGGGTTCAGATCTTGCACTAGCTACAGATTACTACAGACTGTTATGTTTTTGACAGATTCTGTTTTTCGTGTGTTGTTTGCTTATTTTGATGAATCTATGGCTAGTAAAATAGTTTATAAACCATAGAGAAGTTGGAATACAGTAGGTATAACACCCATATAAATAAATAATGAGTTCATTACAGTAACTTGAAGTGGTCTTTTGTTTTCTTTCGCTAACGGAGCTCACGAGATTTTCTACTTTAAGTTTTGTGTTGTGAAGTTTTCAAGTTTTGGGTAAAGATTTGATGGATTATGGAACAAGGAGTGGCAAGAGCCTAAGCTTGGGGATGCCCATGGCACCCCCAAGATAATCTAAGGACACCTAAAAGCCAAAGCTTGGGGATGCCCCGGAAGGCATCCCCTCTTTCGTCTACTTCTATCGGTAACTTTACTTGGAGCTATATTTTTATTTACCACATGATATGTGTTTTGCTTGGAGCGTCTTGTATGATTTGAGTCTTTTCTTGTTAGTTTACCACAATCATCCTTTCTGTACACACCTTTTGAGAGAGCCATATATGATTTGGAATTTGTTAGAATACTCTATGTGCTTCGCTTATATCTTTTGAGTTATATAATTTTGCTCTAGTGCTTCACTTATATCTTTTAGAGCACAATGGTGGATTTGTTTTATAGAAACTATTGATCTCTCATGCTTCACTTAGATTATTTTGAGAGTCTTAATAGCATGGTAATTTGCTTAAAATCCTAATATGCTTGCTATGCAAGATTAATAATAAAACTTTCTTATGAGTGTGTTGAATACTATGATAAGTTTGATACTTGATAATTGTTTTGAGATATGGAGATGATGATATTAAAGTCATGCTAGTTGAGTAGTTGTGAATTTGAGAAATACTTGTGTTGAAGTTTGTGATTCACGTAGCATGCACGTATGGTGAACCGTTATGTGATGAAGTCGGAGCATGATTTATTTATTGATTGTCTTCCTTATGAGTGGCGGTCGGGGACGAGCGATGGTCTTTTCCTACCAATCTATCCCCCTAGGAGCATGCGCGTAATACTTTGCTTTGATAACTTGTAGATTTTTGCAATAAGTATATGAGTTCTTTATGACTAATGTTGAGTCCATGGATTATACGCACTCTCACCCTTCCACCTTTGCTAGCCTCACTAATACCGCGCACCTTTCGCCGGTATCATACACCCACCATATACCTTCCTCAAAACAGCCACCATACCTACCTATTATGGCATTTCCATAGCCATTCCGAGATATATTGCCATGCAACTTTCCACTGTTCCGTTTATGACACACTCCATCATTGTCATATTGCTTAGCATGATCATGTAGTTGACATCGTATTTGTGGCAAAGCCACCATTCATAATTCTTTCATACATGTCACTCATGCATCATTGCATATCCCGGTACACCGCCGGAGGCATTCATATAGAGTCATATTTTGTTCTGAGTATCGAGTTGTAATTGTTGAGTTGTAAGAAAAATAAAAGTGTGATGATCATCATTATTAGAGCATTGTCCCAGTGAGGAAAGGATGATGGAGACTATGATTCCCCCACAAGTCGGGATGAGACTCCGGACGAAAAATAAATAAAAGAGGCCAAAGAAGCCCAAATAAAAAAAGAGAAAGAAAAGAGGCCATAAAAAGAGAAAAGGCCCAAATAAAAAAATAAAAAAATGAGAGAAAAAGAGAGAAGGGACAATGTTACTATCCTTTTACCACACTTGTGCTTCAAAGTAGCACCATGATCTTCATAGTAGAGAGTCTCTCATGTTGTCACTTTCATATACTAGTGGGAATTTTTCATTATATAACTTGGCTTGTATATTCCAATGATGGGCTTCCTCAAAATGCCCTAGGTCTTCATGAGCAAGCAAGTTGGATGCACACCCACTTAGTTTCTTTTTGAGCTTTCATATACTTATAGCTCTAGTGCATCCGTTGCATGGCAATCCCTACTCACTCACATTGATATCTATTGATGGGCATCTCCATAGCCCGATGATACGCCTAGTTGATGTGAGACTATCTTCTCCCTTTTTGTCATCTCCACAACCACCACTCTATTCCACCTATAGTGCTATATCCATGGCTCACGCTCATGTATTGCGTGAAAATTGATTTTTTTTGAGAATTTCAAAAGTATGAAACAATTGCTTGGCTTGTCATCGGGTTGTGCATGATTTAAATATTTTGTGTGGTGAATATAGAGCATAGCCAGACTATATGATTTTGTTGGGATAGCTTTCTTTAGCCATGTTATTTTGAGAAGACATAATTGCTTTGTTAGTATGCTTGAAGTATTATTATTTTTATGTCAATATGAACTTTTGTCTTGAATCTTTCAGATCTGAGTATTCATACCACAATTAAGAAGAATTACATTAAAATTATGCCAAGTAGCACTCCGCATCAAAAATTCTGTTTTTATCATTTACCTACTCGAGGACAAGCAGGAATTAAGCTTGGGGATGCTTGATACGTCTCCAACGTATCTATAATTTTTGATTGCTCCATGCTATATTATCTACTGTTTTGGACATTATTGGGCTTTATTATCCACTTTTATATTAATTTTGGGACTAACCTATTAACTGGAGGCCCAGCCTAGAATCGCTGTTTTTTGCCTGTTTTAGGGTTTCGAAGAAAAGGAATATCAAACGGAGTCCAAACGGAATGAAACCTTCAGGAACGTGATTTTCGGAATACATAAAACAATTCAGAGAAGATCCAAATATTATTCATAGATAGACTTGATCATAAACCCACAATTCATCGATCTCAACAAACACACCGCAGAAAAAAGATTACATCGAATAGATCTCCACAAGAGAGGGGGATAACATTGTATTGAGATCCAAAAAGAGAGAAGAAGCCATATAGCTACTAACTATGGACCCGTAGGTCTGAAGTAAACTACTCACACTTCATCAGAAAGGCTATGGTGTTGATGTAGAAGCCCTCCGTGATCGATGCCCCCTCCGGCAGAGCTCCGGAACAGGCCCTAAGATGGGATCTCGTGGATACAGAAAGTTACAGCGGTGGAATTAGGGTTTTGGCTCCGTATCTGGTTGTTTGGGGATACATAGGTATATATAGGAGGAAGGAGTACGTCGGTGGAGCAACAGGGGGCCCACGAGGGTGGATGGTGCGCCTGGGGGGTAGGCGTGCCCCACTACCTCGTGGCCTCCTGGTTGATGTCTTGACGTAAGGTCCAAGTCCTCTGGATCATGTTCATTCCGAAAATCACGTTCCCGAAGGTTTCATTCTGTTTGGACTCCGTTTGATATATTTTTTCTGCGAAACCCTAAAATAGGCAAAAAAAAACAACAATTCTGGGCTGGGCCTACGGTTAATAGGTTAGTCCCAAAAATAATATAAAAGTGTATAATAAAGCCCAATGATGCCCAAAACAGAATATAATATAGCATGGAACAATAAAAAATTATAGATACGTTGGAGACGTATCAACTATCACCACCCACAACTCTTCGTGTTCTACACGTGCATATCATCTACGCATAGACCTGGCTCTGATGCCACTATTGGGAAACGTTGCATGGAAAACAAAAAAATTCCTACGCACATGTAATGATCTATCCATGGAGATGCATAGCAATGAGGGGGAGGGCGTGTCTACGTACCCTTGTAGACCGTAAGCGGAAGCATTTGACAACGCGGTCGATGCAGTCAAACTTCTTCTAGCTCCGACCGATCAAGTACCGAACGCACGACACCTCCGAGTTCTGCACACATTCAGCTCGGCGACGTCCCCCGCCTTCTTGATCCAGCAAGACGTTAAGGTAGTAGATGAGTTTCGTCAGCACGATGGCATGGTGACAGTGATGGTGAAGTGCTCCTCGCAGGGCTTTGCCTAAGCACTACGAAGATATGACTGAGGGTGTAAACGGTGGTGGGGGGCGCCGCACACGGCTAGGAAATTGTCTTTTATGTGCTAGGCGCCCCCACCTCATATATATATAGGTGGGAGGGAGGGAGGAGCAGCCATAGAAGGCATGCAAGTAGGAGGAATCCTACTTGGAGTCCCTCCCAACCCGCCCCCCTACCATATATAACAGAGGTGGAAGGAAAGAGAGGGGAGAGGGAAGGAAGTAGGAATCCTAATCCACACTTTCCTTGCCCTCCCCTCTTTCCTTCTCCTCCTCATAGGGCTGGCCTCTATAGGGGCGCACCATGGCTGGTGTGTTCCCTCACTTGGCCCATAAGGCCCATATCTTTGCCGGGGGTGCCCGAAACTCCTTTCCGGTGACCCGATAAGTACCTGGTACCCTCGGAAACACTTCCGGTGTCCAAATTGTTGGGCAATGTAGTAATTTCAAAATTTTCCAACGCACACGCAAGATCATGGTGATGCATAGCAACGAGAGGGGAGAGTGTGATCTACGTACCCTTGTAGACCGACAGCGGAAGCGTTAGCACAACGCGGTTGATGTAGCCGTACGTCTTCACGGCCCGACCGATCAAGCACCGAAACTACGGCACCTCCGAGTTTTAGCACATGTTCAGCTCGACGAAGATCCCCGGACTCCGATCCAGCAAAGTGTCGGGGTAGACTTCCGTCAGCACGACGGCGTGGTGACGATCTTGATGTACTACCGTCGCAGGGCTTCGCCTAAGCACCGCTACAATATTATCGAGGATTATGGTGGAAGGGGGCACCACACACGGCTAAGAATATGATCACATGGATCAACTTGTGTGTCTAGGGGTGCCCCCTGCCCCCGTATATAAAGGAGCAAGGGGAGGAGGCCGGTCAGCCCCTATTGGCGCGCCAGGAGGAGTCCTCCTCCTAGTAGGAGTCCAATTCGGACCCCCTCTCCTAATTCGGAAGGAAGTGGGGAGGGAGAAGGAAAGGGGGGCGCCGCCCCCCCTCTCCTAGTCCAATTCAGACCAGGGGGGAGGAGGCGCGCGGCCCACCCTGGCTGCCCCTCTCTCTCTCCACTAAGGCCCATATGGCCCATTACTTCTCCCGGTAGGGTTCCGGTAACCCTCCGGCTCTCCGGTTTTCTCTGAAATCACCCGGAACACTTCCGGTGTCCGAATATAGCCGTCTAATATATTAATCTTTATGTCTCGACCATTTCGAGACTCCTCGTTATGTCCTTGATCACATCCGGGACTCCGAACTAACTTCGGTACATCAAAACTCATAAACTCATAATATAACTGTCATCGAAACCTTAAGCGTGCGGACCCTACGGGTTCGAGAACAATGTAGACATGACCGAGACACGTCTCCAGTCAATAACCAATAGCGGAACCTGGATGCTCATATTGGCTCCTACATATTCTACGAAGATCTTTATCGGTCAGACCGCATAACAACATACGTTGTTCCCTTTGTCATCGGTATTTCACTTGCCCGAGATTCGATCGTCGGTATCTCAATACCTAGTTCAATCTCGTTACCGGCAAGTCTCTTTACTCGTTTCGTAATACATCATCTCGCAACTAACTCATTAGTTGAAATGCTTGCAAGGCTTATGTGATGTGCATTACCGAGAGGGCCCAGAGATACCTCTCCGACAATCGGAGTGACAAATCCTAATCTCGAAATACGCCAACCCAACATGTACCTTTGGAGACACCTGTAGAGCTCCTTTATAATCACCCAGTTACGTTGTGACGTTTGGTAGCACACAAAGTGTTCCTCCGGCAAACGGGAGTTGCATAATCTCATAGTCATAGGAACATGTATAAGTCATGAAGAAAGCAATAGCAACATACTAAATGATCGGGTGCTAAGCTAATGGAATGGGTCATGTCAATCAGATCATTCTCCTAATAATGTGATCCCATTAATCAAATGACAACACATGTCTATGGTTAGGAAACATAACCATCTTTGATTAATGAGCTAGTCAAGTAGAGGCATACTAGTGACGTTTGGTTTGTCTATGTATTCACACAAGTATTATGTTTCCGGATAATACAATTCTAGCATGAATAATAAACATTTATCATGATATAAGGAAATAAATAATAACTTTATTATTGCCTCTAGGGCATATTTCCTTCAGTCTCCCACTTGCACTAGAGTCAATAATCTAGATTACACTGTAATGATTCTAACACCCATGGAGCCTTGGTGCTGATCATGTTTTGCTCGTGGAAGAGGTTTAGTCAACGGGTCTGCAACATTCAGATCCGTATGTATCTTGCAAATCTCTATGTCTCCCACCTGGACTAGATCCGGGATGGAATTGAAGCGTTTCTTGATGTGTTTGGTCCTTTTGTGAAATCTGGATTCCTTTGCCAAGGCAATTGCACCAGTATTGTCACAAAAGATTTTCATTGGACCCGATGCACTAGGTATGACACCTAGATCGGATATGAACTCCTTCATCCAGACTCCTTCATTTGCTGCTTCCGAAGTAGCTATGTACTCCGCTTCACATGTAGATCCCGCTATGACGCTTTGTTTAGAACTACACCAACTGACAGCTCCACCATTTAATGTAAACACGTATCCGGTTTGCGATTTAGAATCGTCCGGATCAGTGTCAAAGCTTGCATCAACCTAACCTTTTACGGTGAGCTCTTTGTCACCTCCATATATGAGAAACATATCCCTAGTCCTTTTCAGGTATTTCAGGATGTCCTTTTCAGGTATTTCAGGATGTTCTTGACCGCTGTCCAGTGATCCACTCCTGGATTACTTTGGTACCTCCCTGTTAAACTTATAGCAAGGCACACATCAGGTCTGGTACACAGCATTGCATACATGATAGAGCCTATGGCTGAAGCATAGGGAACATCTTTCATTTTCTCTCTATCTTCTGCAGTGGTCGGGCATTGAGTCTTACTCAATTTCACACCTTGTAACACCGGCAAGAACCCTTTCTTTGCTTGATCCATTTTGAATTTCTTCAAAATTTTGTCAAGGTATGTGCTTTGTGAAAGTCCAATTAAGCGTCTTGATCTATCTCTATAGATCTTAATGCCTAATATGTAAGCAGCTTCACCGAGGTCTTTCATTGAAAAACTCTTATTCATGTATCCCTTTATGCTATCCAGAAATTCTATATCATTTCCAATTAGCAATATGTCATCCACATATAATATCAGAAATGCTACAGAGCTCCCACTCACTTTCTTGTAAATACAGGCTTCTCCGAAAGTTTGTATAAAACCAAATGCTTTGATCACACTATTAAAGCATTTATTCCAACTCCGAGAGGCTTGCACCAGTCCATAAATGGATCGCTGGAGCTTGCACACTTTGTTAGCTCCCTTTGGATCAACAAAACCTTCTGGTTGCATCATATACAACTCTTCTTCCAGAAATCCATTCAGAATGCAGTTTTTACATCCATCTGCCAAATTTCATAATTATAAAATGCGGCAATTGCTAACATGATTCGGACAGACTTAAGCATCGCTACGGGTGAGAAGGTCTCATCATAGTCAACCCCTTGAACTTGTCGAAAACCTTTCGCGACAAGTCGAGCTTTGTAGACAGTAACATTACCATCAGCGTCAATCTTCTTCTTGAAGATCCATTTATTCTCAATTGCTAGCCGATCATCGGGCAAGTCAACCAAAGTCCATACTTTGTTCTCATACATGGATCCCATCTCAGATTTCATGGCTTCAAACCACTTTGCGGAATCTGGGCTCACCATCGCTTCTCCATAGTTCATAGGTTCATCATGATCTAGTAGCATGACTTCCAGAACTGGATTACCGTACCACTCTGGTGCGGATCTTACTCTGGTTGATCTACGAGGTTCAGTAGTATCTTGTTCTGAAGTTTCATGATCATTATCATTAACTTCCTCACTTATTGGTGTAGTGTCACAGAACAGATTTCTGTGATGAACTACTTTCCAACAAGGGAGAAGGTACAATTACCTCATCAAGTTCTACTTTCCTCCCACTCACTTCTTTCGAGAGAAACTCCTTCTCAAGAAAGTTTCCGAATTTAGCAACAAAAGTCTTGCCTTCGGATCTGTGATAGAAGGTGTATCCAATAGTTTCCTTTGGATATCCTATGAAGACACACTTCTCCGATTTGAGTTCGAGCTTATCAGGATGAAACTTTTTCACATAAGCATCGCAACCCCAAACTTTAAGAAACGACAACTTAGGTTTCTTGCCAAACCATAGTTCATACGGCGTCGTCTCAACGGATTTTGATGGTGCCCATTTAACGTGAATGCAGCCGTCTCTAAAGCATAACCCCAAAACGATAGCGGTAAATCAGTAAGAGACATCATAGATCGCACCATATCTAATAAAGTACGATTACGACGTTCGGACACACCATTACACTGTGGTGTTCCAGGTGGCATGAGTAGCGAAACTATTCCACAATTTTTCAAATGAACACCAAACTCGTAACTCAAATACTCTCCTCCACGATCAGATGTAGAAACTTTATTTTCTTGTTACGATGATTTTCCACTTCACTCTGAAATTCTTTGAACATTTCAAATGTTTCAGACTTATGTATCATCAACTAGATATACCATATCTGCTCAAATCATCTATGAAGATCAGAAAATAACGATACCCGCCACGAGCCTCAATATTCATCGGACCACATACATCAGTATGTATGATTTCCAACAAATCTATTGCTCGCTCCATAGTACCGAAGAACAGAGTCTTAGTCATCTTGCCCATGAGGCATGGTTCGCAAGTACCAAGTGATTCATAATCAAGTGGTTCCAAAAGTCCATCAGTATGGAGTTTCTTCATGCGCTTTACACCAATATGACCTAAACGGCAATGCCACAAATAAGTTGCACCATCATTATCAACTCTGCATCTTTTGGCTTCAACATTATGAATATGTGTATCACTACGATCGAGATCAAAAGAACCACTTTCAAGGGTGCGTAACCACAAAAGATATTACTCATATAAACAGAACAACAATTATTCTCTTACTTAAATGAATAACCGTATCACATAAACAAGATCCAGATATAATGTTCATGCTTAACGCTGGCACCAAATAACAATTATTTAGGTCTAATACTAATCCCGGAGGTAGATGTAGAGGTAGCGTGCCGACCGCGATCACATCGACTTTGGAACCGTTTCCCACGCGCATCGTCACCTCGTCCTTAGCCAATCTTCGCTTAATCCGTAGCCCCTGTTTTGAGTTGCAAATATTAGCAACAGAACCAGTATCAAATACCCAGGTGCTACTGCGAGCATTAGTAAGGTACACATCAATAACATGTATATCATATATACCTTTGTTCACCTTGCCATCCTTCTTATCCTCCAAATACTTTGGGCAGTTCCGCTTCCAGTGACCAGTCTGCTTGCAGTAGAAGCACTCAGTTTCAGGCTTAGGTCCAGACTTGGGTTTCTTCTCTTGAGCAGCAACTTGCTTGCCGTTCTTCTTGAAGTTCCCCTTCTTCTTCCCTTTGCCCTTTTTCTTGAAACTAGTGGTTTTGTTAACCATCAACACTTGATGCTCCTTTTTGATTTCTACCTCCGCAGCTTTCAGCATTGCGAAGAGCTCGGGAATAGTCTTGTTCATCCCTTGCATATTATAGTTCATCACGAAGCTCTTGTAGCTTGGTGGCATTGATTGGAGAATTCTGTCAATGACGCAATCATCTGGAAGATTAACTCCCAATTGAATCAAGTGATTATTATACCCAAACATTTTGAGTATATGCTCACTGACAGAACTGTTCTCTTCCATCTTGCAGCTATAGAACTTATTGGAGACTTCATATCTCTCAATCCGGGCATTTGCTTGAAATATTAACTTCAACTCCTGAAACATCTCATATGCTCCATGACGTTCAAAACGTTTTTGAAGTCCCGATTCTAAGCCGTAAAGCATGGCACACTGAACTATCGAGTAGTCATCAGCTTTGCTCTGCCAGACGTTCATAACATCTGGTGTTGCTCCAGCAGCAGGCCTGGCACCCAGCGGTGCTTCCAGGACGTAATTCTTCTGTGCAGCAATGAGGATAATCCTCAAGTTACGGACCCAGTCCTGTAATTGCTACCATCATCTTTCAACTTTGCTTTCTCAAGGAACGCATTAAAATTCAACGGAACAACAGCACGAGCCATCTATCTACAATCAAACATAAACAAGCAAGATACTATCAGGTACTAAGTTCATGATAAATTTAGGTTCAATTAATCATATTACTAAAGAACTCCCACTTAGATAGACATCCCTCTAATCCTCTAAGTGATTACGTGATCCAAATCAACTAAACCATGTCCGATCATCACGTGAGATGGAGTAGTTTAATTGGTGAACATCGCTATGTTGATCATATCTACTATATGATTCACGCTCGACCTTTCGGTCTCCATGTTACGAGGCCATATCTGTATATGCTTGGCTCGTCAAGTATAACCTGAGTATTCTGCGTGTGCAACTGTTTTGCACCCGTTGTATTTGAACGTAGAGCCTATCACACCCGATCATCACGTGGTGTCTCAGCACGAAGAACTTTCGCAACGGTGCATACTCAGGGAGAACACTTCTTGATAATTAGTGAGAGATCATCTTAAAATGCTACCGTCAATCAAAGCAAGATAAGATGCATAAAAGATAAGCATCACATGCAATCAATATAAGTGATATGATATGGTCATCATCATCTTGTGCTTGTGATCTCCATCTTCGAAGCACCATCGTGATCACCATCGTCACCGGCGCGACACCTTGATCACCATCGTAGCCTCGTTGTCGTCTCGCCAATCTTATGCTTCCACGACAATCGCTACCGCTTAGTGATAAAGTAAAGCATTACATCGCAATTGCATTGCATACAATAAAGCGACAACCATATGGCTCCTGCCAGTTGCCGATAACTTGGTTACAAAACATGATCATCTCATACAATAAAATTTAGCATCATGTCTTGACCATATCACATCACAACATGCCCTACAAAAACAAGTTAGACGTCCTCTACTTTGTTGTTGCAAGTTTTACGTGGCTGCTACGGGCTTAAGCAAGAACCAATCTTACCTACGCATCAAAACCACAACGATAGTTTGTCAAGTTGGTGTTGTTTTAACCTTCGCAAGGACCGGGCGTAGCCACACTCGGTTCAACTAAACTTGGAGAAACTGTCACCCGCTAGCCACCTTTGTGCAAAGCACGTCGGGAGAACCGGTCTCGCGTAAGCGTACGCGTAATGTCGGTCCGGACCGCTTCGTCCAACAATACCGCCGAACCAAAGTATGACATGCTCGTAAGAAGTATGACTTATATCGCCCACAACTCACTTGTGTTCTACTCGTGCATATAACATCAACACATAAAACCTAGGCTCGGATGCCACTGTTGGGGAACGTAGTAATTTCAAAATTTTCCTACGCACACGCAAGATCATGGTGATGCATAGCAACGAGAGGGGAGAGTGTGATCTACGTACCCTTGTAGACCGACAGCGGAAGCGTTAGCACAACGTGGTTGATGTAGTCGTACGTCTTCACGGCCCGACCGATCAAGCACCGAAACTACGGCACCTCCGAGTTTTAGCACACGTTCAGCTCGATGACGATCCCCGGACTCCGATCCAGCAAAGTGTCGGGGTAGAGTTCCGTCAGCACGACGGCGTGGTGACGATCTTGATGTACTACCGTCGTAGGGCTTCGCCTAAGCAGCGCTACAATATTATCGAGGATTATGGTGGAAGGGGGCACCACACACGGCTAAGAATATGATCACATGGATCAACTTGTGTGTCTAGGGGTGCCCCCTGCCCCCGTATATAAAGGAGCAAGGGGAGGAGGGCGGCCGGCCCCTATTGGCGCGCCAGGAGGAGTCCTCCTCCTAGTAGGAGTAGGACTCCTAGGGGGGGGAAGGAAGTGGGGAGGGAGAAGGAAAGGGGGGCGCCCCCCCCTCTCCTAGTCCAATTCGGACCAGGGGGGAGCAGGCGCGTGGCCCACCCTGGCTGCCCCTCTCTCTCTCCACTAAGGCCCATATGGCCCATTACTTCTCCCGGTAGGGTTCCCGTAACCCTCCGGCTCTCCAGTTTTCTCCGAAATCACCCGGAACACTTCCGGTGTCCGAATATAGCCGTCTAATATATCAATCTTTATGTCTCGACCATTTCGAGACTCCTCGTTATGTCCGTGATCACATCCGGGACTCCGAACTAACTTCGGTACATCAAAAATCATAAACTCATAATATAACTGTCATCGAAACCTTAAGCGTGCGGACCCTACGGGTTCGAGAACAATGTAGACATGACCGAGACACGTCTCTGGTCAATAACCAATAGCGGAACCTGGATGCTCATATTGGCTCCTACGTATTCTACGAAGATCTTTATCGGTCAGACCGCATAACAACATACGTTGTTCCCTTTGTCATCGGTATTTTACTTGCCCGAGATTCGATCGTCGGTATCCAATATCTAGTTCAATCTCGTTGCCGGCAAGTCTCTTTACTCGTTCCGTAATACATCATCTCGCAACTAACTCATTAGTTGAAATGCTTGCAAGGCTTATGTGATGTGCATTACCGAGAGGGCCCAGAGATACCTCTCCGACAATTGGAGTGACAAATCCTAATCTCGAAATACACCAACCCAACATGTACCTTTGGAGACACCTGTAGAGCTCCTTTATAATCACCCAGTTACGTTGTGACGTTTGGTAGCACACAAAGTGTTCCTATGGCAAACGGGAGTTGCATAATCTCATAGTCATAGGAACATGTATAAGTCATGAAGAAAGCAATAGCAACATACTAAACGATCGGGTGCTAAGCTAATGGAATGGGTCATGTCAATCACATCATTCTCCTAATAATGTGATCCCGTTAATCAAATGACAACACATGTCTATGGTTAGGAAACATAACCATCTTTGATTAATGAGCTAGTCAAGTAGAGGCATACTGGTGACGTTTGGTTTGTCTATGTATTCACACAAGTATTATGTTTCCGGATAATACAATTCTAGCATGAATAATAAACATTTATCATGATATAAGGAAATAAAATAATAACATTATTATTGCCTCTAGGGCATATTTTCTTCACAAATACCATCGTCCTATATATCAATCTTTACCTCTCGACCATTTCGAGACTCCTCATCATGTCCGTGATCTCATATGGTACTCCGAACAATATTCGGTCACCAAATCACATAACTCATATAATACTATATCGTCATCGAACGTTAAGCGTGCGGACCCTACGGGTTTGAGAACTATGTAGACATGACCAAGACACCTCTCCGGTCAATAACCAATACCTAAACCTGGATGCCGATATTGGCTCCTAAATATTCTACGATGATCTTTATCGGTCGAACCGTTATGACAACATACGTAATTCCCTTTGTCCATCGATATGTTACTTGCCCGAGATTCGACCGTCGGTATCTTCATATCTAGTTCAATCTCGTTACCTGCAAGTTTATTTACTCGTTCCGTAATACATCACCTCGTGACTAACTCCTTAGTCATTTTCTTGCAGGCTTATGATGTGTATTACCGAGAGGGCCCAAAGATACCTCTCTGATACTCGAAGTGACAAATCCTAATCTCGATCTATGCCAACTCAACAAACACCTTCGGAGATACCTGTAGAGCATCTTTATAATCACCCAGTTACGTTGTGACGTTTGATAGCACATAAGGCATTCCTCTGGTATCCGGAAGTTGCATAATCTCATAGTCAAAGGAATATGTATTTGACATGAAAAAAGCAATATCAATAAAACTGAACGATCATTATGCTAAGCTAACGGATGGGTCTTGTCCATCACATCATTCTCCTAATGATGTGATCCCGTTATCAAATGACAATTCATGTCCATGGTTAGGAAACCTTAACCATCTTTGATCAACGAGCTAGTCAAGTAGGGGCTCACTAGGGACACGGTGTTTGTTTATGTATTCACACATGTATCTAGGTTTCCGATCAATACAATTCTAGTATGAATAATAAACCTTTATCATGAACAAGGAAATATAAAATAACAACTTTATTATTGCCTCTAGGGCATATTTCCTTCAGTCCAAACCCCTGATACCCATATTCATATCAAACCCAGTCAAAACGAAACCCCACATACCACTTTTTTTCTTTGAGAATCTTCTCCACATACCACTTAGATCTGTCAATGAAATTTAAAGTTTACATTTCAAATAGCGACTAATACATCTGATATTGATTTGCCTCTATCTTGAAAAACAATCAACAACTCAAAAATTAATTATGATTTGTAATTTTCCTTAGGAAGGAATGACAGCGGCCCTTGATAGCGTTGAATAAACCAATGCCGGCCCAAAAGCTCCATGTTAGAGCTGGGCTTGAGCCTCACTTTCTAGTTGTAGCCGACCTAAGAGCCTAAAAAAACCTAGCCGGCATGATTTAGGAGGGTTTTACATAAAAATAGGCAATTAGGTACTTAAAAGAGAGAGAAAATAGCCATGGCCGAAACTTTAACCTAATTCTCTTCGTCGGGCACGACGGTAGCATGACGGGGGGAGGAGATTGAGGGAAGGGTGGGGTGACAAGGCCGACGCGGGAGCGCCACTGGCCACGGGTGGTAGTGATCCAGCCGATGGTACATTCAATAGTTGGGGAAGAAGAAGAAGGCGAGAGCTGGAGGTTGAAGAAGCAATCTCGACAAGTCGACTGCCCAAATAGAATTTTTAGTCGACTTACCCCTAGCCAATCCCTTAACAATCTACAGGCTGCACTTTCAAGGGCTCATCCTCAACCAAATATGTTTACTGTTCATGATTTTCCATCTTTTTGGGGCGAATCAGGGGCTTTCTGGTACTTTTGTCAATAATCAAGTTCGTGTACAAGCGACTATGTTAATACTCTAGTTTAATTGCAGTGTCTTTGTTGAAGGCAGGAGATTTTGTATTCCAAAAATTATTTCCAAGAAGATGCATGCAGGAGATTTTATTGTAATTTCTAATTTGAGAAATTATTTTGTACACGCTCTATTCACTAATGTAAGACATTTGACAAACCATCTTACATTAGTGAACAGAGCTAGTAGTTTTTTCTTTTTTGGATCTTCGATCCAAAGCATTTTGCCTTAATGGTTTTTTCTAGAATCACCTTAATGGTTTTCATGCTTGAATAAAGTTACATGATTTAATCCTGATTTTTTTTTATTAATTTGTATTACCAAAATAGCCATTTCCATGGCTACGGGCTGGGCTTGGCATTTTGTTGTCGGCCTTTGCAAGGCCTGGCCTGAAACCCGGCCCTGCCCGCCCGGTCAATGCCCTGGTCTAGCGCTGAATATGTCCTCATCGGTGCCACTGTCTCGGCTCCAAACTCCACCGCCTACGGCCACGGTACACTATCGCTTTTGCTTGTGCGGCGTCGCGCCGCGCTGGCCAGAAATACCAGGCGGAGGCTCAAGAGATCAAGAAGCTGGCGGCGAGCAACGGGTGGGAGCGCGCCGATGGGAGCGCCATGGCCGGGATGGACCCTGGCGCCGGCGAGCCCCGGGGCGCGTCGCACTACCTCGACCTCCTCCTCGCGCAGCAGCAGCAGTCGACGCCGTTCTCCCCCATCGCGCATGTCAAGGCGGAGCATCACTCCATGGCGTCGCCGGTCAGGAGCCCCGCCTCCGGCGCCGGGGCCGGGCAACACGGGGGCGGCGCCGACCAGCAGCAGCCCTCCTCATCGGCCATGGTGCTGGCGGACGGCGGCGGGGGGCCCGCGCGGCCGATGCGGCGCCCGCGGGGGAGGCCGCCGGGGTCCAAGAACAAGCCCAAGCCGCCCATCATCGTGATGTGGGACAGCCCCAACGCGTTCCACTCCCACATCCTCGAGGTCGCCGACGGCGCCGACATCGTCGAGTGCCTAGCCGAGTACGCGCGCCGCCGCCGGCGCGGCGTCTGCGTGCTCAGCGGCGCCGGGGTCGTCACCAACGTCGCGCTTCGTCAGCCCGGCGCGCCGTCGTCGTCGTCGCCTGGCGGCCTCGTTGCCACCCTGCAGGGGCAGTTCGAGATCCTGTCGCTGACGGGCACGGTGCTGCCGCCGCCGGCACCCCCGGCTGCCAGCAGCCTCGCCGTGTACCTCGCCGGCTGGCAGGGGCAGGTCGTCGGCGGCAGCGTGGTCGGCCAGCTCGTCGCCGCGGGGCCCGTGTTCCTCATGGCCGCGTCGTTCGCCAATGCCGTCTACGAGCGCCTACCGCTGGAGGGGGAGGCAGAGGAGGCCGGCACGGCCACCGCAGCCACAGAGGCGCAGGGAGCAGCCGCAGCAGCGCAGTCCCCCGGCGCCTTACCGCAGCAGCCCGCGGCGTCGCAGTCGTCGGAGGTGACCGGAGGCGAGGCCGGTGGGCTTGGCTTGCCGTTGTGCAATCTTGAAGGGAATGTTGGGAGCTACCACTTGCCCGGACCCGGAGACAACTTGGGGAGCTGGAGCGGCGTCAGGCCATGATTGCTTCGACCATCTTCAAGCAAGGTCGTTCTTTAGCAATGGCGTCGCATCAGAATTACTAGGAGATCCGAAGAAACTGCAATCGATCACCGTGGGAAAGCATTTTGTCTACGGTACGTGTTGCAGGCTTTGCACTTGAGGCGATTTGTGGAGTATGCAATGCATGTAAAATTATGGGTGAAGACATTTTGTGGACTAGTTTTTTAGACTTTTAGTGCTCATGTCGGAAAAATCTCAGCGTCGCAAGAATTTATTTTGGATAGTTCAACAAGAATCCGGAAGAATGAAAAGGTTACGTCGATGTCCCGTTCTTTCTTCCGGTTTCATCCTGTAATATTTTTCATCACGAATCCGTGGCCTTTTTACAGCAACTTTTCTATGCAATGATGCTTCTTACTCTTACTTTAATTCTCAGTTCGACCTTCTACTAGTACTACCCCTCCCACAACAATTTAACAAAAATGAAAGCATGGTGATCACGCAACGCAAGGTGTCTTCCGGTCTTTGTTTTCCAATGCATGTGTCACTTGATCAGGACAACTCCACCGTGCGACCTCATTCTGTCCGGTCCCATCCGTTTGGGTAAAACAGACAAACGAGGCAGCCCAGCGCGTGACGGCCCAGATTCATCTGATCCGTTTTGTGTCCGGGCCGATCCATTTCGAGCGTATCTTTGTGTCGGGTTTGGATCGCCACGGATACCGAACGGACGCGCCACTCGTCCGCCTGGCGGGGCGGCCACCTACCTTCCATCCGCCAACATCAATGCGCACGGGTGGCCGGTCTCACCTGTCATCGGCCCAGTGGAAGGTCGCCGTCCTTCTTAAATGAGGAACCCGTGGACCGGTCGTCGTCCACACTGCCTCACTCCATCCCGCGGCCTCCTCGAAACCCGACAACGCTAAACCCTAGCCTTTCCTTGTCCTCGAGCTCGCCGGCCGGCCATCTCGAAGCCATGGGCTTCTGGAACCGTAAGGGGAAGCACGACCGCGAGGCCGGCTCCTCGTCGGGGCGCCGTGCCGGCTCCGTGAAGGAGGCCACATCACCAGCACGCCGGCCCCCCCGCGCCGCCCGCTTTCTCCATCGCCCCCACGTTCGCCGGCGAGCGCGACCGGCACTACATTCGCGCGTCGGTGTGCCGCCGTTATTGGGAGACGAGGACGCCGCTTCCCTGGAGCGACGTCCACCTCCCCAACAACTGGCACCTGTCCGCCAATCGTGTGCCGATCCCGGCGAGAGGTCGTGCGCGCCGTGAAGAGATCGAGCGCCGCTGCCGCCTCCTTCCCGATGACCTGTACTACGACGACAGGTACGCCCCGCCGTCGCCGTCGCCGTCGCCATCTCCACCACCACCTCCTCGCATGACAGAGGAAGAGGAGGCCCGTCTCATGGCGCGTGTGATGGAGGACTCTATGTACACGCACGATGAGCGGCAATGGGAGGGCCTGAAGGAGATGATGGCCCGCTCCGCCGCCGGCGAGGTAGCCATCCCCGAGCTGGAGATGGTAGCCGCGGAGGAGGCAATGGAGGAGGAGCCGGTGGCCGCGTTCCATCCGGGTCTGGTGGGCCAGGGGTGGGTCTGGTCCTGCACTGCACCGGAGATGGCCGCCGCCGTGGGCGTCAACTGGTGCGCCACTCCGCCGCGGTCACCGGAGCGGGAGGCGTCGCCACGGGAGGAGGTCGTGTAGGCACCTCCCGCCGTCCAGCCCGCCCCCGTCTACCACGCACCGTCGGCCCACCTCTGGACGCCGCCGGCCTACATGGACCTCGTCAGCGACGACGACGACGTCGGCGGCCACTGAAGACGGCGACGGCATCGATGGGCACGGGCAGGAGGGCGCTAGCTGCGGCCCTTTATTATTTTCCTTTTTATATTTAATCATGTCAAGTTAAACGTGAAACTGGGCCGTTTTGTGGCCATGAACCGTAACTTAAGTTTTAAGTTTTTTAAACTGCGTTTATTTATTTTTTAAAGTCATTTTATTAAGTTTTTATGTTTCTTTAAACACGTCTAATACGGACAAGATTTAGGGTGCAGCCGCGCGCTGGGCGCATCCGCGACCCATTGGACAGACGCGGACATGGGTGAATCCATTGCCGCCCCAAATGAACAAAATTCGGGCAAACCGGACGTCCGTTTGAGGTCGTGCGGTGGAGTTGGCCTCATGACATGGGCAATTGCCTGCTTCTGTTCAATTTTGCCAGTGTCGACTCTGGATTAAGGAGTGATCGGGTGAGGATTTTGAACCCTAGTTTAGGGTCTGCGACAATTTCAGGATTAGTACGATTTTCTACAGCGTGCTAGTCGTACGAGCCTACTCCACTTTGCAATCTAGCCTCCCCTGTAGAAAAAGAAGTAACTACAGTTATGTCCCTAGTCCTCTGTTTTGTCCGTCAGTAATGCCAGGTTGAGGTCTCCTAGATCCTTTTGGCAGCCCGGCGTGGCACGAGCTCCAGCCACGAAACTATGCCAGCCAGCGGGAGCCTAAATCAAATAGTGTACAAGTAATGTATTTCTAAATGCATTGGTCCATCTAGTATTTCTTCAAATGAAATCGATATTAATCAAATTTGAAGTAATCAAATTTGGAGGAGTACTTCATGGTACCAACATCACATGTTTTTGTCATCTGGCATTCGACGAAAGGTATGTTTGACTGCGCCCAAATCCTTGGTCCTTCTCGAGCATATCCTCGAGAGAAAAGATGGGCTCGGTGGCTGTTTCAGTCGATCTCCTCCTTTATTTCTTGGCAGTGCATGCGTGGCTGCGATCGCTGCTGCGGTTGTTCAGATAGAGCCAAAGGCTATACATGCGGTTATGGCTGTGCAGAGGGAAAGAGAGAGAGGGCGTACCATTTACTGTTGCTGCGGGAGGGGTAAAGATTCTAGCGATCTGCTGCTTCTGCCGCTCTTCTCCCGAGCAGTGCGATCCTGGAAATTTTGTTCGTGCTCGGTGCTGTTTCGTGTTCATCGGGAGAGATGCAGGAGGGGGCAGAGCACCGCTTTGGGACTCGTTCAGCTTTGCAACTTTTGATGCCATCGCACCTCCTTCTCTGGTCAAAGGTGTGCTCTCGGTCATCAGACTCAAACGTCACGAGGGAGAATATCATACTATGAAACCAACGTTCGGTGAAAATCGATAAAAACCGCATGATTTTTTTTTAAGTTTCAACAAAATCTCGATAATATACGGCATGTTCGGGTGACATCTCATAATGTGTTTCAATTTGAAATTTTTGCGTGATAATAAAACATCACGCTAACATCCCGTATTTTTTCCAGAATTATTTTTAGAAATTTTCAAATGTGATTTTCATGATTTTTCTTTGAATGTTAGTTTTCTATGATATCCCCCCAATGTCACGGAAGAATTTCATATGAAACCAAGACACGACTATGGGAGCGCGTAAGGGCAACTCCAACGCACGGCGCGGATTTGATCTGGTTTTTGTCTGTTTGGGTTGGCCATAGGGGCGGCGTCCGGCCTCGTCCATGTGTTTGCAGGCCAGTGTGCCTGACCGACCGATACATTTCATCCGCGCGGCCAGTATGCGTCCATATTTTTACGCACTTTTTTTGCATACAAATCTAAACATTGCCCAAAGTTTAAATCACATACTTTAAATCAAATAAAAATCTCGTAGTTTACAAACCAAATAAAAAAATCATAAATATATTAAAAAAGAAAAAGAGCTGTCACATCGATAGGTTGCCAAGGTGAGTCCATGTATGCTTAATCAAATCATTTTGAAGTTGAATGTTAGTTGTCCAATCACGCAGTTCATGATAAAATTGGGTGAATGATGCAAACGTTGCGGGTACTCCATGCTCAGTCACAATATTTTCATCCTGAAATTGGAACCCTTGGACGAAGATTTTGTCCTCACGTTCATCCTCTATGATCATGGTGTGCATGATCACACAAATAGTCATGACCTCCCATAATTTCTTGGTGCTTCAAATTCTGGCAGGTTACCGTACGATGGCCCGTCGAGATTGAAGCACACTAAAATCACCACTAGTGCAGAATCGGGCATTGTCATAGTTGGTCCTAGGTTTTATTCATAGGCATGAATGTTTTTGTTTTCTATCATGTTTCCCAACACGCCGGAGTAGCCACTTAGGCGGTTGTAATTGAGGATTGCGAGTTGCTTCAGTCGAAAGCTATTTCTTGCTTTAAGCGAGACGATAGCCTCCTCTCGCTGAAGATTTAGGGGAGTTGATGTGTATCCCCCGCAACGACCCTGATGTAGTGCGCGAGAGCTATTTCTTGCTTTCTCAAGGAATCTTGCTCCGTCGTATGAAATGAGTCAACCCATTTTCTTCTCCTCCACTTAAAAACAACAGAGAAAAAGGCAGGATACCGTACGATGGCCCGTCGAGATTGAAGCACACTAAAATCACCACTAGTGCAGAATCGGGCATTGTCATAGTGTGTCCTGGGTTTTATTCATAGGCACGAATGTTTTTGTTTTCTATTATGTTTCCCAACACACCGGAGTAGCCACATAGGCGGTTGTAATTGATGGATTGCGAGTTGCTTCAGTCGAAAGCTATTTCTTGCTTTAAGCGAGACGATAGCCTCCTCTCGCTGAAGATTTAGGGGAGTTGATGTGTATCCCCCGCAACGACCCTGATGTAGTGCGCGAGAGGCAAAATTGGCAAATTTGATCTTAAAACGAAAGTATTTCACAAACTAAACTGTTTTAAAAAATATTTCACACTGCTGACCCTTTTGTGCAGCGCCCAACAACAAGGCGCTTGTTGAAAATATGCCCTAGAGGCAATAATAAATTGGTTATTATTATATTTCCTTGTTCATGATAATTTTTTATTATCCATGCTAGAATTGTATTGATAGGAAACTCAGATACATGTGTGGATACATAGACAACACCATGTCCCTAGTAAGCCTCTAGTTGACTAGCTCGTTGATCAATAAATGGTTATGGTTTCCTGACCATGGACATTGGATGTCGTTGATAACGGAATCACATCATTAGGAGAATGATGTGATGGACAAGACCCAATCCTAAGCCTAGCACAAAGATCGTGTAGTTCGTATGCTAAAGCTTTTCTAATGTCAAGTATCATTTTCTTAGACCATGAGATTGTGCAACTCCCGGATACCGTAGGAGTGCTTTGGGTGTGCCAAACGTCACAACATAACTGGGTGGCTATAAAAGTACACTACAGGTATCTCCGAAAGTGTCTGTTGGGTTGGCACGAATCGAGACTGGGATTTGTCACTCCGTGTAAACGGAGAGGTATCTCTGGGCCCACTCGGTAGGACATCATCATAATGTGCACAATGTGACCAAGGAGTTGATCACGGGATGATGTGTTACGGAACGAGTAAAGAGACTTGCCAGTAACGAGATTGAACAAGGTATCGGAATACCGACGATCGAATCTCGGGCAAGTATCGTACCGCTAGACAAAGGGAATTATATACGGGATTGATTAAGTCCTTGACATCGTGGTTCATCCGATGAGATCATCGTGGAGCATGTGGGAGCCAACATGGGTATCCAGATCCCGCTGTTGGTTATTGACCGGAGAGTTGTCTCGGCCATGTCTGCATGACTCCCGAACCCGTAGGGTCTACACACTTAAGGTTCGATGACGCTAGGGTTATAGGGAATAGATATACGTGGTTACCGAATGTTGTTTGGAGTCTCGGATGAGATCCCGGACATCACGAGGAGTTCCGGAATGGTCCGGAGGTAAAGATTTATATGTGGGAAGTCCTGTTTTGGTCACCGGAAAAGTTTCGGGTGCTATCGATAACGTACCGGGACCACCGGGAGGGTCCCAGGGGTCCACCAGGTGGGGCTATCGAGCTGCGTGGGCCAAGTGTGAGAGGGGACCAGCCCCAGGTGGGCTGGTGCGCCCCCCCACCAGGGCCCAAGGCGAAGAGAGAAGGGAAAAGGGGGAAACCCTAGGCTCAGATGGGCCTAAGGCCCACCTAGTGGTGCGCCCCCCCTCTCTCCCCCCTTGGCCGCCCTCTAGATGGGATCTAGGGCTGGCCGCCACCCCTAGGGGTGGAAACCTAGGTGGGGGCGCAGCCCTTCCCTTTCCCCTATATATAGTGGGGGTTTTGGGCTGCCATACACACGAGAACATCTCCTTGGCGCAGCCCTACCCCTCTCCCTCCTCGTCTCTTGCGGTGCTTGGCGAAGCCCTGCTGGAGTACCACGCTCCTCCACCACCACCACGCCATCGTGCTGCTGCTGGACGAAGTCTTCCCCAACCTCTTCTTCTCCCCTTGCTGGATCAAGGCGTAGGAGACGTCACCGGACTGTACGTGTGTTGAACACGGAGGTGCCGTCCGTTCGGCACTAGGATCATAGGTGATTTGGATCACGACGAGTACGACTCCATCAACCCCGTTCACTTGAACGCTTCCGCTTAGCGATCTACAAGGGTATGTAGATGCACTCTCCTTCCCCTTGTTGCTAGATTACTCCATAGATTGATCTTGGTGATGCGTAGAAAATTTTGAATTTCTGCTACGTTCCCCAACAGCGCTGCACTCTACTGTGCAACTCCTTACAGCCAGGCGCTGCACAGTGTAGTGCAACTCCTTAGAGTTAGGCGCTGCACAGTGTGGCGCCTAAGTATTAGGCGTTGCACAGTAGAGTGCAGCGCCTTAATGTCAGGCGCTACACAGTGTGGCGCCTAAATGTTAGGCGTTGCACAGTAGAGTGCAGCGCCTTAATGTCAGGCGCTGCACATTAGAGATCAGCCGGATGAAATACTTTTAAGAACAGTTTAATTTGTGAAATAGTTTCAATCTAAGGTCAAATTTGTACGTTTTGCCTACGCAAGAGCTATTTCTTGCTTTTTCAAGGAATCATGCTCCGTCGTACGAAATGGGTCAACCCATTTTCTTCTCCTCCACTTAAAAACAACAGAGAAAAAGGTGGAGGACTCACGGATTGAATGCTAGTCTCCGGGATGATGCGCCTCGCTCCTGACCACTACGCTAGCATTGGGTTCTTGCTAAGTAGCTCGGCGCAAACATAGTTGAAGTGAAGATCTGGTTTTCAGCCAATTTTCTATATTTTTCCTGTTTTTCTTTTTTCTTTTTTTCTTTCCTTTTTCTTCTCAATTTTCTTCATTCTTTTTTGCACTTTGTTTTCTTTCTTTCTTTTTTATTTTATTTTATTTTTTCTTCTCTTTTTTTGTTTGGTTTTCTTTTTTCTTCTCCATTTTTTGTTTTTTTTTCTTATGTTTGTTTTTTTCACTCTACTTTTTTGTATATTTCAAAAAAAATATTAATAAATGATCAACATTTTTGTATACAAATGTTGAATAAGCAACTGAAAAATGTTGAATAAGCAACTGAAAAATGTTGAATAAGTATTTGAAACTTTTTTCAAATACTTGTTCAACATTTTTGATACTTATTCAACATTTTTTCAAATACTTGTTCAACATTTTTAATACTTATTCAACATTTTTCAAATACTCGCTCAACACTTTCTAATCTGTATTCAATATTTTTCAAATACTTGTTCAAATTTTTTAATACTTACTCAAAATTTGCAAATACTTGTTCAACAAAATTTAATACTTATTCAACATTTTTTCAAATGCTTGTGCAATATTTTTCAAATTTTTTTTAAAGATTTTTTTTGTATGCACAATATTTTAAAGTATGATGAACAGAAAACAGAATAATACGTAAATAATTTTTTGAGTAACTAATAAATAAATAACAGGTCGTGGCCTCCCGCGCTGCTGGGCCAGACCGTCTGGGGCTCACCCGGCGCGAGCGATCCCCCCT